>NC_053428.1:10144710-10444710 GCF_007990345.1 Gossypium hirsutum | reverse complement strand
CTAAATAAACAGTAAGGAAAGGGGGGGGGGGAGAAGTAAAGGGCTCATATTAGATTGCAAGAATATAGTTTTTTTTTTCATTATATTTTTATTTTTTAGTGAATATTTTTTTTCTGTAATCTAAAAAATAGTTATAAGTTTTATATTAAATTGAAATTCACTGTACAAAGCCTATGCAAATAATGAATAAAATTCATTAGTTGGATTATTAAAATACAAATACAGGTGTGGAGATAAATCACTTCCTCCTTGCATGTGTGCGTGCATCTGGATGAGCATTCAACACAAAAAAAAATTGTGTAGACACAGTGGTGCCATGAACAATCTAAAGTACAGGACACGCTAATGATTGCATTAGGTCACATCAAATGATTACAAAAAGAGCCATTGAGAACATATTCTCTACCTAAAGGAGTCCGTAGAAGGGATAGAAAGTGTCAATCCTTTGACAAGATCAAAAGGATATAACCCCAAAACAGTATAGGAAAATGAAGGCAAGATGATAAGCAGTAAAACAAGTAAAAGAAAAAGCTCCAACTATCCACCCATTAAAGAGAAGAAGCCTCAAGTAGCAACTACATTTTAACAAAGTAGAAAAAAAACACTTACTGAAGAGCTGAATTTATCCACAATCATCTCCAATATATCTGTATCCTCTATCCATTGCATATACTCCTTGTAGTTTGTGTACATATGCTCATCAGCACCAATCAAACGTATCAAAACCTGTTTAACAAGGAGTGACTTGCATAAGCTAACAAAAACCCCTCAGCGGGGTAGTGAGTGGCAATCTAGGATCAAAAGTATATTTTATTCATTGCAAACTACTTAAAATATTTTAATAACATGGAACTCTAGTAAACAACCAAATGCACAAGTAATAACATTAAATGAGCAGAAACTATAGAAAGATTTAAAACTTGACAAGCTTTTGAGAGGTTCATTATTCAATGTAAAAACAAAACAGATAAACCCCAACCTCCATTATGGAAGTTATGCCAATCAGATCAACCAGATGCTTCACAATTTCCTGATGGCCCTGGACAGCATCATAAAGGCAACAAATCAGATCAAAAATACAGAAGCACCTTCAAAGCCAATTCAAAGACATCTTTATTCCCCATACATAGTATGAGATCAATGATAAGCATCCACAAATTCAGCACAGTTCAAGGATAATTCTAGAAAGAAAAGTATAATAGGCAGTTCAATTCAAGAGACACAACAGATTCGTCCAGAATCCAATAAACTCAGCCATGTAAAGAACACCAAGTCCGTGTTATATTGACAATCATTGGCACCTTAGTCCTTGTTATACTTCTAGGTGCAATGCAACACAATCTGGAGTTTGTATCTTCCAAAAAAGACGAAAAAGATTATGCAATCAACATTTTAAATGATTATAAAGAAAGAGGAAATTGCACCTAGAAATAAAACTCTTGTCAGAATAAGCTTGTGCTTGCCAGCTATCAAATAAAATGATCCACTATTTTCTAATGCCTAACTAATTTAGAAGTCCAAAAGAATCAGATAAAAATAAAGGGAGAGAATACCCCAATAATAACCCCTCTTGAGATAGGTGGTGTTCTAAATCCCACTTCCTGTCACATGAACCCAATCAATCTACATTCTAAGTAACTTAGATTCAGAGACCCGTTAATGGAAAGATTCAATCTGCATACAGTTACTACTGTACTACTGTAGTCCCAGAACTCTCATAAAGTTAAACCCACAACTCAACAAATTGGTGGTCTAAGGAGAGAGTAATGGCTATTATTGGTTAAAAAGGTGTCTTCTAAGATGACAAGGGAAAAAATTGGCAGATTTTACATATCTTTAACTGATCAAAGAAAAAGAAAAAAAAACCCAGAAGAGAGATGAAACTACCCATGGACCAAATGGCCAATCATACAAAAAAGTCCAAATATCGCATGGTCAATTGTTTAAAATTAAAACATAATTTGCAGGGCAATATAAAATTTCAATTTCTTTCTTAGAATGCTAGTAAAACAATATCCTCATACATGCATGCCATACTACCAGAAAAACCACCATTCCTGATTTAACAGCATAAAAAAATTGAAAAAAAAAAATCCTCAATCAAGTTGAATAAAATCTTAGACATACCTTAACATACTGCACGAATGGCAATGTCTTCCGCAACAGCAAACATATGACAACCTAGCAAGAAAACCAAATATGAAACATACTAACATAGATAACAAGATATTCAAAGTCCCTTGCTATTTAAATATAATAAATGAAAGGAAATGCACACAAGATACAAATTTAAACAAGTGAATTCTCTAAAGTTTAAAACAAGATACCTTGCTGAAGTACCCAGCCAATGGTGTGCTATGGGAGTGATTGGTATCCAAAAAGGAAAATAACAAATTCATTAACTGCAAACAAACAATCACCAATAGAAACTTACATTAATAAAGGAAAAGTACAAATGCAAATACAGGGAGAATAATGGGGTCAACTTCTTACTTCCTCATCTTCTACCAATGTTTTTAGTATAATATCAACCTCACATGTAAAAAGCTCACACGCAATAAAAGGAAACCTACAATCACACAAATCAAGCATTACAATTAGCATACAGTAAAATCAAGGGAGTCAGGGCAAACCCATTTGCTAAACTATTAAAACCTACTTAAATGTTCTCCTATTCTCCGCATCCTCTGGAGGTTCTACCACAATATATCGAAGAAGTTGTTCAACTTGAGCCTTCTCCCGCAAGCTGCAAATGAGAATAAAATATGTCAGCAAAAAAAAGAACCAATGAAGTAAAAACAAAGATTAGTCATTGACATACAAACAATTTGCAAAGTGCATCTCCAAAAGGAGTTAATATTCAAGCCTCCCACATCTCAAGCCATCAACATTCCCTAAAGAGATCCCAAATAAGGTTACTTTCTTTCATAAGAAGAGGCATGAGCAGTGTTGTTGAGGGTGTATGACGCACTTTAGGTGCTAGAACCATTATATTATCTCAGGTACACAGCGCAAAATGAGCACTTGCCTGAGTAAGTAATGTATGTGTGCGTTTTTATGTGGTCTGTGCATGTGTATATAAGCATAAGATATATAATTATGATAATAAACTCTAAAGAGTTTACCATATTTATAAAAGAACGTGCAGTTTTTTGTTGGCCAATATGAATGGTTTCCTTAAGATTCCATGTCGATTGTTGGATACTCAAATATTGATAAGTAAAGAGTTTGATAACATCTCCTTTCCAAACAAGTAAAAGTACATCTCATGAAAAAAAAGGTTAAAAAGAACCTCAATTAGGCATTTTTTATGCCTATTGCCTTACAAAAAAGCCCACCTAGGCTCCAGTTAATTGAAAAGAAGTTACAGGCTTGGAAGTGTTAAATTCCTGTATAGGCGGTGAAGCCATAGCTTTGATCCATGTTCCAAGTTAAAAAAAAGGACCAAGTGTTGGAAACTTGGTTTTACACTCTTACTTACGGTTGGTTTCATAACCAATAATTATTAGAAGCAAGGCATGCTCTGGATGTTATCAAAAGATAGATCTATCTATGAACACCTTCAGTACAGTAGCAAGCAAAAAAAGACTCTTCCAAACTAGACAATTTATTCAAAGCATTTATTTCATATATATGGCACCCTAGATAGCAGTATTGCTAGAAACTATGGTACATACATTAGTTACATTCTGGCTTACAATTTACTGATAACGTGTTTCTTATTCATTTTTTTTAAAAGTGATCTTGCATAACTTTCTATACACAGTATGAAACACAACTGGCCACCTCCACTGAAAATTTCAAACAGTTTAGCAAAAGATCTCTACAAATCTTGAACTGATTCTTTTCCAACGTACTTTGTTTGGCTTTCTACAAAATTAACAGCATTGTACATTATGCTTCACCATACTTCAACATTTGTTCTTTACCAAAAATTTTCAACTGCTTTAATCTTAAGTAAAAGGTATAATCTTGTGGATCTCATCAACGAGGTTTGCATTGATATCCACATATTTAATGAAATTAATAGATTGACTTTTATTAATAATATTTACTTGTCAAGATAAGAAGACAAGAATCAATAATGATCCCAAAGGTGAATGCCAATCTATGTACCTTCATGTTTATAAGAGTCTAATCGTTTCCTTGCACCATTTTAGATTCGTCACATACACTGTAAAATGAAAATTCTATGAGGTTTCAGAAGGCTTTGCCTAAGGCCTTAACATTTAAATCTATGACCTTATGAATGATCAAACATTAACACAATTTCTCACATAGAACAGAACGCTGCATGATGATTAAAGTAATAGAAAAAAGCATTATTTACGCACATTTAGAACCCATATATAGTCTAGTTGAAACATTACGGTATAGAACAATTTAACATGCTATGAGGTGAAAGAAGGAAGCACAACTGAAGGCTAGAAACAGTACAAGTTTATAAGTCGCCCGTTAAGGGCTTTGCATTCCTGAATAATTTCATCCTCATCAAGAAGCTCCTCCAGGGTAAAATTTTCCTTATCTAAAATTGTCTCAACCTGCAATGATTATAAAAAATAAATTGTCAATAAACGAAGTAATAAAAGCTACACTCTCTGAAGAATACATGCACAGAAAATGGTACGCAAACAAGTCAACTGTAAACTAACAACAAGAATGGCCTCGACCCTTAAATATCATTTCCTTCCACAAGGCTTATTAGGGAATAAAATTAGGATGACACACAACTATCAGCCACACCTAAAACTAAAAGATAAATTATTATTACAGGAATGTCATCATAGCCAAAATTATTTTCTACCACAGCTACCATAATAATGCAAGCCTAAGAAGATTTCCCCCCCCAAATCTAACCTACTAGAGGAAACAACAGCACAATATTTCCCTCTAATAAAGGCAGATAGAAGAACACATTGATGCACAAGAACAAACACTGAATTTCACATTTGAAAAACCGCCAATTGATTCAAAAAAAAAAAAAGGGGCACTCATTTTATCCCGTAGCAAATTCTGCCTGACTTTTTATAAACTTGATATGAATGGAACAATAAACGAAGTTGAAAATTCTCCAGATAAAACGGCCCATACTCTATATTGTACCACTACTCTTACAATGAGGAATACCGAGTACGAACGTTTTTACCCAATACGGTACATCGAAACACATTATTTCAGGCCCTTAATATGTTTTTTTTTCTTTTTTGCGATTTACCAGCATCCAAACAGAAATTTCACGGGCAAGAAACCCCCCAATTCATTAAATTCACAAGAAATGGCATAAACGTTGGCACAGATTAGAAAAAAGGCGAAACTCACAGGAGACGCAGTGGACAATGCGGCCATACGCCAAAACATCTTTGCAAAAATTTAACAGCGAAATCGCCTTAAAAAAACTCAGATCTGAGCCAGATAAAAGAAAACCCTAGAATTCAGCAAATTTAATTAAGGAAAAGGAAAAGATCCGCCGCAGAGGAAACCCTAGCAATCTGAACCGTATGGATTCGAAATGAAAAAAAAAAAAAAAAACCCAAAAGTGGATGTTTCTGGGATTCGATCAAGTCGATGGATGTGCGTGCGGGCGAGAGAGGGCAACCAAAAAACACACCCAGTAACCGCGGGATTGTTGGGAGAAACTAAAAATAAATATATTTTACCCTTTTTTATTAATATAAAAATATTTTCCATTTTTTATATCTTGAATTATTATTAGTCACTTATTTTAATTTTGATTTAAATGAGAAAATGGGGAAGAATAAATGATTTTTTATTGAAATAATATGATTAAGATTTTTGAAATTTTTACGTTAAATGCACTAAGTTTGAATCTATAATTTGTTTTTCTTTAATAAAAATTATGATTTACATGCTTTTTAAGTTAGTAATGTTTGATAAATTGAAAATTAATAGTTAAAAAATTAAATATTAAAAATTTAAGTACTGAATTTAAATTATAAAATTATTTGATATATTACTTAAAATTAATTAGAGAATATAATTAAATTATTTAATGAATATAGATTTTAAATTATAAAATACAAATTTTACATTTTATTTTTATTTTTTAATATTTCACTTTATTTAAAATAAAAATTAAATTTTATACATAATTTTTTATAGGATAATATAATATTAAAAACATAATAAAATAGAATTAATTGAAAATATTTTCTATTAAGTGACAAATAATTATTAGCTAATTACTATTTTCCACACCTTTTTATAGAAAATTCTATCAAATTATTTTATTTTAGATTATTAAACATGTATATAAAATTACACCATTTTAGATATTTTTCAATGATGTATTAAACAAGAGGTTTGTAGGATTTATTTTTCTTTTTTCTTTTGTCAAAAGAAACATATTTTCCACTTCATCAGTTTTTTTTTTGTACATTGCAAGATATAAACTATTCTCTATTTACTAGAGAATTACTATTATCATGAATTACTATTATTATGTACAGATTTTTTTATTTTATATAAAAAATATTACTACTATAAGGTAGTGTTTTAAATAAAACAATAGTAGCATTCAATATATAATATAAATAAAATTTGTGAGTAATGAAAAGGCAAAAAAAAAAAAAACTAAATGCCAGATAAATAAAGCTAAAAGATAAAGACTGCTGTCCACTTGGTTGAGGAGATCATTTAATGTGAACTCTCTCTTTCTTTCTTTTTTTTTTTCGCATTTAAAGTTGGAGGGAGGGATTTCTTAAGGTACCTCCAGGGTTCTTTTATTTTTTTCTAAGTTAAAATGATAAATTAATGTTACAAAATTTGGCATTTAGTAAAATAAATCTCTGGTTAAATTTTAAAATTACAGGTGATTAGAGGTGGATTGGATGAATGATTAGGTACAGTACAATACATTTAGTTTGCTTTTTATCTTACACTATAATATTTTTAACCCACCCCATTCAAACCCACCCTAAATTAAAATTTACATGCAATTTATGTTACTTTTGTATATAGCTGGTTAAATTGGTGAAATGGAAAACTAAGAGATAAGCCATTAACCAATAAAGAATGAGACTAACCGATAAAGCCAAATGCATAATTTTCTCAATTATGAACCATTTTCTTAATCATGAACCGTATGAATATTGGTCAATTAAAACCAATTTTAAAAAGTTATCCAACCATCGACCCAACTAATTAATCAATTGATTAATTGAAAACCAAATGTCTGATGGGTTTAACCTAAATTTATGCTCTAAACCTCAGTACACTTCGAGGGGGAAAAAGGAAGAAACAGAAAACCAGCATCCATGAGAACGGGATTACCATTAAACCCTATAATGGTACATGATGGTCGACAATGCTGAAGTTAAACAAACAATACCTGCATGTCCCAACCAAAAACGGGGCCTTAGCTAGCTCCCTAGACGATACCTAAATTACCTAACTTGATTTATCAACTGCTATTCTACATTAATTAACTTTGGTGCATTACGAGAATAGATGGCATGTTTGTCTGTTGTGTCCAGCTCCTTGGCACTTGCTGCAATGCAATGGCCGCTTAAAGGGTCCTTTATGTATATATTTTTTCTTTCTCCTCTTTGGAGGGTCCAAGACATGACGGAGAGCAGGAGGGCGTACTTCAATTGTAGAGGTTTTCTTTAGCACTGCCATATCTGCAGTTGCAATCGGGTTTATAGAGTTTGAATATGTTGACCGGAAAGCATCGACCGTGAAGTACTCAGAGCAATAATCATATAAACTCCTTTCTAATTGCTGAAGGACAGCAACAGCATGGCAACATGGAAAACCTTTCAGTTGCCATTCCCTGCAGCTACAGTCCCAGAGATCAATGTTCACTACATTTATTGCACCCAAACTGTCACATACCTCAAAGGTGCTACCAAGTGACACTGGCACTTGAAGCATGTTAGCTTTAAGAATATGTTGTTCTAATTTGAACTCCACAGCTGGAGTTAATTTTGTCAACCACAGACATGAATCTGACTTCTGAGTAATCATCAACTCCATCATCTTACAGCAGATGGTCTCAATCAACTTAGCAATAGATGTAATTGGAAGTTCAGTTACCCAACTATAAAATGTCTCTGCAACATTTGATGAAAAATATCCATATCGTGAACCTTGAAAAAGTGCATTTGACCAGTGTTCAGGTCCACTTTGCAAGATCCATTCACAAGCCTCTGGTGAAATATTTCTGATGTTCTCGATTGATTGTCTGAATCCATCAAGTGCAGTTGCACGAGCAGCATCATAGAAATGTGTGATAATCACTTGAAGAACTTCTTCACTACATGAGCCGTTGAAATCCCCTTTTAATCCCTCTATTAGCCGATGGAGACAATAACCATGATGTGAATTCTTAAAGATCATGGAAATAGGCTTTTTAAACCCAACCCTTCTATCTGCCACAAAGGTTACTGGTTGGAATATTGAAAGTGCAGATTTCAGTTGCACCAAAAACCAATGCCAATTATCATCATTGACAACATCAACTACAGCAAAAGCAACAGGGAAAATGCCCTCATTTCCATCCAAAGCTGTAGCGGTCAACAGCTCGGACTGATACTTGGATTTTATGGTCATAGTGTCAAGGAAAAGGAGGGGGCGACATCCATTCTTAAAGCCATGTAACGAAGCTTGCAAGGAAACAAATAGAAGATGGAAGCTTAAGTCCTCCCCAGTGACTAGAGTTGCCATGCTACCAGGGTTGTTCTCGATGATCTGCTTAAATAGACTAGGTATCTGATTGTAACCTTCGTCGTAAGAAACTTGAGGCTTCTCTTTGGCAGACTCAACTCCACGCCACACATGTGCGTATCTTGCTTTGAATCCATAATCGTGAAGGATTTCATTAATAATTTCTCTCGGTTTAGCATTTGGGGAATCTCGTAATTTTTCCTTTACAAGAAACTTGACCAATTTACTAGAGACCTTAGGATGCCGAGATGAACTATTTCCTGCTCCACATGTATGAGTTTCACTCATCCTTTTAATCAGAAACAACTTTGTAGTAGACAACCTTGCAGCTTGAATTGTCCAAGGACAACCTTCAGCTTTGCAATTTGCGATTATATACCTAGACCTATTAGTTTTAAAGGTATATTCGAATCCATGAGCTATGGAGAACTTATTCAGAGCAACTCGAAAATCGTGAGCATTATTGAACCGTTGCTCCAGACCAGTTAAGCAATTCTCCCATGATTTAACAAGTTTCTGCAGTGCATTAGCATTAGGAGCTTCAGGAGTTAAGTTATTTTGATTGTCCACATCTGTAGTAAGAGAAGCCGATGAATCAAGCTGCTCAGTAGCTCCAGAAACAGATGCAGCAGGAGTCACAGGCTCATCAACCATTCCAGACCTGCAATGTATATATCAAAACCATATAATATTAAAAAGGTGATAAAGATAACAACATCGATTAATCTTAGGTTTGAACCTAGAGGCTTAAGAATGTTAGCTTGAAGACAAATTTGGTTATAATCACAACCACAAGTCCGCAGGGCATCTTATTTATTCTGGGTAGGAAACAATATAATTCATTATCTAAGCATTGTGAAATGAATTGTACCTACAGTGGTACATGGTCAACTGGTCGCTTGTTTGATTCTCGTTTGTTAAGACATAAACATCCACAGCTGCCGAATTTCCATGAAAATCCAGCAAGTGTTGCAGGTCTTTGTCATTAGAAACTGTGATAAGTGTCTTATTGTTGTGTGGAAGAAAGTATTTAATGGTCAAGGAATCAGGATCATGATTCCACATCTCTGCCACTTCTGCTTTCAGGTCTTCAAATTTGCTTTCAGTGTTAATACTAAGAGCATGAGCTTCTTCACCAATATATGACAAAGAACCATCATTATGTAGAGTAAATTTCCCCCTTGACCGAGAAACCAAAATAAGCTTTCCCTTAGCCATGCCTTTGCACAAACTCTTAGGATATATCCTTCCCCTGCGCTAAAACAGGATGTAATAAGCAAAGTAGCAAACTCTACAAGAAACTAGTCTTTTAGTCAACAGGTGATATCCGCATATTTAATGAACTTAATAGATTGACTTTTGTTGAGTGTTTTTCTCTATCTTCTTTAGATGGCAAGGTTGTATATTTATATGATATGGTTACTATTCATTGATGTGATATCCTAGGTAGGTTTCATGCATGCCAACACGTACCCTGCACTAGACTTAACACGTGTTAATATGATAGGGGTTCGCCTATGTAGTGATGTGCGAAGCCACATCACACGGTCCTATGTGCGATCTCACGTGTGATCTCATGGGAGGGAGTAAGTTCCCCTCCTGCGAACACTTAGTATCATGCGAGCTCAATGTGCAAGCTCGATATGCAAGCTCAGCATGTAAAATGTGTAGAATCCGACCCAGACCCATTCGGGTTATGGGTCGGTAATAGTAAGTATCATAACAACTTTAATTAATAATATTTACTTGACGAGTTAATAAGACAAGAATCAATGATAATCCCAAAAGGTGAATGCCGACCCGTGTACCTTCATGTGTCTAATCATTTCCTTGCCCCATTTTAGATTCTTCATATACACTGTAAAACGAAAATTCTATCAAGCTTCAGAAGGCTTTGCCTAAGCCTTTAACATTTAAATCTATCACCTATGATCAAACATTAACACAATTTCTCACTTACAAGAGAACCCTGCATGATAATTAAAGTAAAAAAAAAAAAACATTATTTAAACACATTAGAACCCATATATTGTCTCGTTGAAACATTATGGTATAGAGCAATTTAACATGCTATGAGATGAAAGAAGAAAGTACAACTGAAGGCTAGAAACAGTACAAGTTTTTAAGTCGCCAATTAAGGGCTTTGCATTCCTGAATAATTTCACCCTCATCAAGAAGCTCCTCCAGGGTAAAATTTTCTTTTATTTAAAATTGTCTCAACCTGCATTGATTATAAAAAATAAAATTGTCAATAGACGAAGCAATAAAAGCTACACTGTCTGAAGAATACGTGGACAGAAAATGGTACACATATAAGTCAACTGTAAACTAACAGCAACCGTGGCCCCAACCCTTAAGTATTATTTCCTTCCACAAGGCTTATTAGGGAATAAAATAAGGGCAGCACAAGATTGTGACTCCAAATCTAACCTACTTGGAAGAAAAACAACTATTTCTGTCTCTTTGCAAATCTAAAACATACCAGTGCATAACTAGAGCAAACAAAAACACAAGATTTCCCTCTAATAAAGGCAGTCAGAAGAACACATTGATGCACAAGAACAAACGCTGAACTTCACATTTGAGTACCGGCCACTGATTCAAAATAAATAAATAAAAAGGGGCACTCATTTTATGGCGTAGCAAATGCCGCCTGACTTTTTATAAACTTCGTTTGAATGGAACAATCAACGAAGTTGAAAATTCGCCAGACAAAACGGCCCATACTCTATATTGTACCACTACTCTAACAATGACGAATTCCGAGTACAAACGTTTTTACCCAATACCGTACATTGAAACACATTATTTCAAGCCCTTAATATTTTTTTTTCTTTTTTGCAATTTTGCCAGCATCCAAACAGAAACTTCACCAGCAAGAAGCCACCGAATTCAATTAAATTCACAAGAAATGGCATACACGTCGGCGCAGGTAAAAAAAAGGCGAAACTCACGGGAGGCGCAGTGGACATTCCCGCCGGCCATACGCCGAAGCATCTTCGCCAAAATTTAACAGCGAAATCGCCTTAAAAAAACTCAGACATGAACCAGAGAAAAGGAAACCCTAGGATTCAGCAATTTTAAATAAAAGAAAGGAAAAGATGTGCCGCAGAGGAAACCCTAGCAATCTGAACCGTATGGATACGCAATGAAAAAAAAAAACTAAAAGTGGATGTTTCTGGGATTCGATCAAGTCGATGGATATGCGTGCGGGCAAGAGAAGGAAACCAAAAGCACACCCCGTAATCGTGGGATTGTTTGGCGAAACGAAAAATAAATGGTTTAAATATACCAAGATCACTGTACTCTTTTTGAAAATCAAAATTTAATCTCTATAATTTAATCTTTATATTATAATTTTGAGAAATTTATATATTTTTATTTAAAAATCTTGACCCTATATATATTTTTTCAGTTAAAATGTGTATTTGGTTGTGTAGAAAAAAATAAAGAAAAAAATTAAAAAAGATAATCATTTTCTATACTAATATATAAAAGTGAATCATTTTAAGAGGAGAGAAAATAAAAAAAATTGCATGTTAGTTTAAGACTATGTAAATTGAAATATTTTCTTTTCTTTTCTTTTTAAGTCTTTTACTCTATCAAACAGGTAATGAAAAAAATATTTTTTTTAAAGCTGTGTAAAGAAAAAAAACTATCCTTTTTAATTTTTTACCTTCAATTTTCTTTTCACACCACCAAATGTAAAATAATATTTTTAGCTCTCAATATTTATAATTTTTTTGTCAATTTAATCTTTGTCTTTTAAAAGCAGATAAAATTAAGAATATATGTTTTTATGCTATGAATAAAAAAATAAGTATTTAAAATTATATTTAAAAATTTTAAAAAATAAAAACTTTTTATAATTCAAATATATATATATAAATCTAAATTTCAATGTTATCTAAATTAGATCGGACCAACTAATCAAATGTTTGACTTGCGAAGTAGTATCAACTGGTTGAATCCAACTAAAAAAATTAGTTTGAACGGGCAGTTAAATCAATTTTGAGTTGGCTTGACTCTTTAGTTCTCAGAACAATGAATCCAACATATTCAAAGCAAATAAATATTAAAAAATAAAAAAATTTATAAAATTTGGTTGAACTGCCAATTCAACTTTTTTTTAGCCCGGTTAATCAACCTATAGGGGCGAAGCCAGGGGGCTGGCATGGGCCCCGACTCCCCTAAAATGTAAAATTACATTTTAGGCCCTTTAAATTTTTAAAATTTTTTAAATTAGTAAAGGTAAAATTGTACTTTGGCACCCTTAAAATTATAAAAATTTGATTTAATCATTTACAAATTATAAAGATATAAACTATAAAAAAAATTAAAATTTCATCCGACTCTATTAAAAAAATTTTCTAACTTTGCCCCTGCCAACCTGTATCGGTCCTTGAGTCAACAAGTTATTTACCTCTTATTGGACTGATACCCTAGTTAGTTCCTGATTCAATATATCTGATCCAGTTTAGATAACATTGTATTTTGAAATTTTTATATTTTTTCAAGTATTTTAAGTTTTGAATTTTAAATATTTTTTATTTTTAAAATTTTGTAATTTTTAAAATTTTAAGTTTTTTTGTTTAAAATATGAAAAAATATTTTATAAAATTGCAATACTTTTTAAAGGGTACCAATCAAATTGATAGAAAACTATAAATGTTGAGAGTTAAAAAAATTTAATATTTGGTTAGTCCCAAACCAAATCAAACCAGGCTAAAAAGTTAATTGAAATAGTAGTTGAATTGAATTTTATAAATTATTTTTTAAAATTTTTTAATAATTTATTTGCTTTGAACTTGTGGGACCAAATTAGTTTCTAGAATAATTGATTAGATCAGCTTAGAAATTAATTTAATTGATTTTTTTTGCTCAGTTTAACTAGTTAGTATGAATTCGTAAATCAACTAATTTTTCATCAGATTGCTACTTCAACAAGTTATTGGTTTAATTAGTTTAACTAGTCTATTTGGTCTACTTTAAATAATAAAAGGACCAAAATTTTTAAATAAAAAGGTTCAAAGATATAATATCTTAAAAAAATGTAGAGACTAAAATTTAAATTTCAAAAGAGTAAAAAAAAAACCTTTTGCATCTCTAAAGCTTTTCAAAAAATTTATTAAATATATAAAAAGCAGCTACGACTTCATTTTAATAAAAAAAAAAACTTTTGCATTTTTACCCAAAACGTTTTATTTAATTATGAATTACTCCATTTTCATCGCTTAAGATAAAATACAAATCAAAACTTTTTTTACCTACAAATGATTTCATTTTAATACTTCGAACCAACTTACTTATATATGTTTTTCACCACATACATTACAAACTAATTATAACGTGAATGTTAATAGTTGCTTTCTGTTTTTTTTTTTACACATAACGATTAATTTTTTCATTAATTCAATTTAAATGTTTCTAAATTAATAATTGTATATTACACTATATATTTTTGTTAATATTGTTATTGATATTGGTATAAACAAATTTGTTTCAAAGATGAAAATATTTATGACCACATTATGTATAAAAATCTATAATATGATATATTTTTTAAATATTTATTTTATGTTAAAAATTAATTTCCTTTTTATATTATATAATAACTACCAAAAAAAGATCAAGATACTTATACATAAAATCTTAATAAATTAAAAACTATGTAAAGTTATTAAATATTAAATAAAATATATAAATATTGTAAAATCTAAAAAATAACACGAACAAATTTAAAATAAACTTAAATTGACTATTTGATTGGCCTTAGTCAAAGTAAAAAATTTAAGCCCAAAACATGGATTGGGTTAATGTCGTACATAAGCCCACTCTAATTTAACCCGACTAAATGCCCCTGCATGCATAGTACTGCAGTCACTAGTTGGACTAGACAGCAAGTGAAACTGCGAAACCCTGAATAAATTTTAGTATAAGCAAAAGCAACCTGTTGCTATGCAAAATCATAGAAGGCCAAGCAGCTGGAACAGGCGGTCACGATGAAGAAGGGAGCTCAACTTGCGAAGCGACTTTCTCCATCTCTATCCACCATCTTAAATTTGAATGCTTCTACTCATTCTCTGCTTAGCAGCTCTCCATGGTGGTCCGCCTCTCAACATCGCGGCGTCAAAGTCAATGCCATTCATGTAAACTACTTTTACCTTTTCGTGAACTTCAATTAGATCTCCATTTTCATCTTTACGCTCCACTCTTCAAACTACTCTTTTTCGCTTTCTCCGCTGCTGCTTAACATGTTCTATTCACTTTCGCTTCACGATTCTTTTATTTGGAAAAAGTGGAATTTGTTGCTTTTATTATTTTTTTTCAATTTTGTCTATTGATTTTGTTAATTAAAAAGCTTTTCCTTTGTGGATGGTGATCACTCCTAATTGTACTGCAGCTAAGGCCTGGGAATGTAATTGAAAAATCAGGTTAGCTTTTAACATCATAGACCAAAATTTAGTTATTATCTTATTTTTCCCCTTGAATTAATATACTAACTGATGCTGTTTTCATTCTACAAATTCCTCAGGACGAGTCTACCAGGTACTTGTTTGCATTCTGTGCCCTTAAAGATAGGTTTTCTATGTTTTATTCCATTAGAGGAAGTCCAAGGGGGAAAGGGGATTCGAAACTCGGACCTACTCTCTTGTCTAGAGGCGTAATAATGGCTATTTCTTGGTTGTTGCTTAAATATTCGCTTTTAGGTTACTCATAGTGCTGTAGTTTAACATTTCTTACATAACTTGTTTGTAGATAGTAGAATCAGAGCATAAGCAGCGAGGTAGAGGAGGTGCATTGATGCAGGTTAGCTTGAGATTTTTATTTTTTTTCAATGCTAAAAGTGCAGGTTAGTTTGTTTAGTCATATGATTTTTTCAGTCTTTGGGTACTTATCAGAATATTAGGTTTTTTCCAACTATCTTCAGAAATCGCAGTTACCCTGTAATAGTGACAAAACATATATAATGAAGCGAGAAAGTGAAAGAAATTGACAAAACATATATAAAAATTTTGTTTGATTATTTTCTATAGATTCATACTGTTAATTTCTCCTTTTTGTTTTGTTTTGTTTTTTGTTCCCCCCCCCCCCAAAACTACAGGTAGAGCTTCGTGATGTTGACAATGGAAACAAAGTAAGTTTACGCTTCGGCCCTGAGGAGCCTGTTGAAAGTATGCATCTTAACTTGTTGAATTCTTTACCCAGTTTGCTTAAGTTTAAGTATTTGTGGGCTATGGTTATGGTATTGCATTGAGCTTGAACATCAGATATGACTTAAGGTCATTATTTGTCGGTATTAGATTAATGTCTCATTATTTTTTGCAGGAGTATTTGTTGAGGAGAAGTCTTTCACGTGTTTGTATACAGAGAAAAACACTGCATTTCTGATTGAGTGAGTTTGATTTGTTTTCACCGTCATCTTCTTAAGACTTGCATAAAATATTTTGCATTTAAAGAATTGAAAGTGATGGAAAGATTCTACTACGGGATCAATGAGTTATATTCCTTTTATATTGTTTTGCAGGCCTGAGACATTTGACCAACTGCAAGTACCATTGGACTTATTCGGCAAGTCTGCTGCTTACCTAAAAGGTTGATAAAATTAAGACTGGACTTGTTGTGTACTTGGTCTGCTGGTAACTAATACCTCTGTTTTCTGTTATGAAGTTGACACTTCCATTACTACAGTCACTAATTATCCTTGCACTCATCTTCATCATCATTAAGATCTTGCTATGCCATTAAAACTAGAATGTGATCTACCACCATTTTAACTTCTTTTCCCAATTGTAATCTACTAGTGAATGTCACTTCTAGTTCAGAGCCATTTAGCAGTTATTTTTATTGCAAGTGGCTTTTATCAAATTACATCCCCAGACAAAAGCCTGTCTTCTCTTCTTAGGAAAGGCAATCATTTGGAGGGAATGATCCTGCAATTAGTTGTAATAGATGGATATTGCAGTAGTCTTATTGTGCTTGTATGTATTTATATGGTTTTATTAAAAAATAGTAATGAACTATTAATCTATTAGTTTCATCATATCTTTATTGTTGATGTATCACTATCTTTGCCTTCCTTCTTACCTCTATGCACATCATATATGTTTTTTACCATGTTTCGAATGTAGGACATCTAGGACTAGGAGGTTAAGTTGATGGCTGCTTTCAGATATGAATACTCAAGGAAGACAGGAAAAATTAAATAAGAGAAAGGGTAAAAAAAAAGGATCCTTAAGTTTCAGACATAGATATCCTTATAGAGTCCATATTAAAAAGAACAAAAAAAGAATTCCTTATGGAGTCATGGCTGAGATTTATTACATCACACAATCACAGAGAGATAGTACTTGAAAATTTCTGATATTAAGCTACATCTTGATTGGAAGAGCACAGAGATAACTGATTTATAATGATTCCTAGTGCAAGTGCTAAAAGAAAAAAAAATTCTTGGTCTCTTAGGAATTTAACAAATACTCTATTGGCAAATTGATATTGAAAAAAAAATAAAAAACAACCAAATGCAACAAGATAAGGGAATCACAAACCAAGAGCATAGTAAAAAAGTGAAGTTTCCATCAAACCAAAAAATTATAAAAGTATGATTGACAAGAAAATGAAAGAAAAATAATGACGAATTAAAGAAACAATAAGTCTATGTACTGAAAAAAAAACAAGTAAAAAGAAAAAAAGAAAAAGGATAAGAAACCAAAAGGTTACACAAACTCCCACAGCTTAGCTTCTCGCCAACAGGTATTGTTCCTATGGGCAAATTATCGCTTTGGCAATAGGGCCAGTTTTAGTATGCATCCTAAACACCTTTGGAGGCTGTTGCCAGTGTACTCCAGTTTTTTAAAGCATTAAGTGCTAGTGCCATATTATTTTCCTTTGCTTCTTTCCTTTAAGCATGGTTGTGGATTTCAGGATTGAACTCGTATTTGCCTCACTGAATGTTGTTTCATTCATGACAGAGGAAATGAAAGTTACACTAGAGTTATATGATGGAAGGCCTTTGACTGCATCAGTTCCAAAGCGTGTGACATGTACTATTAAGGAAACACAAACCCCAATGAAAGGGGTTTCAGCCACCCCTAGGTATGTTTTCCAATTAATTCTCATTTGTTTTTAGCAATATTAATACAATAATATCTGTCATTTTGTTAACCTGCTTATTCCTACATCCTCTGACAAGCAATGCTTTGTTATTATTGTATCAACTTGTTTCAGTTATTATAGACATCTACTTGGCATGTTGCTGAAAATGTTACACTAAATATCCAATCAATAGTGCTAGCTATATTTACATTAATTATCTTGTCTGCATGTATTATAAAGGACCAGTGGAAGTATATTTTACTTACATCTTATGTGAAAATACATTTATACGAGCCTTATTTTTCCTTCAACTTAAATTAATTTGGCTTAAGTTGTTTGTTGGTCCGTATTACTCTTCTATTACTTGGGAAGTCAATTTTAGTTTTGAACTTTGGACAAATAAGTTCTGTTTTTTATATGGTGAAAAATGGAGTACATTTTAAAGGATGTATCCCCTTAAGGACACCCCAGTGTTTAGAACCTCAGACTCCATGTAATTGCCTATCTTTGTGTAGGCCTAGATTCCTGTGGATACTGGATATCCATATATATAAAAATGTAAATGTGTGTGATGGATGTGGTTGCTTATGATGGGCAAGTTTTACACAACTAGTTGCCACAATGGAACTAAAGAAGTTGGTAATGGATAGAGATTGCCGAACTGTTGGTTTGGGCTTGGGGATATTGATATGTGTTGGGTTAAATTTTGAGTAAAATGTTTACTTTTCTTTATATTCCTTTCTAGGTGTGATGTCCTCTATCTGCCTGTTCATTGTTTCAGGACTCACTGAAGAAAACTATTTTAGCCATTAGGCAGCATTGCTTTTAGGATAACCATATATGTTTAGTTGAATTAAGACAAAACTGAATTCATAGTTTAGGAATTATTTTAAATCAATTTGATTTTGAGCAAAATTCTTTTGGGACTTCGAAGCTTCAAATTCATTTGCACTTAAAAGATTTTAGTATCCAACTAAGTTTTCCTTATTGAAACACTTCCATTTTCTTCCTGTTGATGTGAATTCTTTCTTTAAATTGGCAGTTGTCACTGTAAATTTATGCAATTTCTTTTCAACAACAGCACTAACAGTCTTTTTCTCTCTTTCTTAAAGGCATTTAGATAAGATTTTTTTCCTCAACCCAAACAGCATTTGCATTTGAAAATTGCAACCATAGACTCGTTCATCGTCGAGTATGATAATATTGTTAATTATCTTTTTCTTTTTCAATTTGTATTTCCCCTCATTTTACTTCATTAAGAAATTAGTAAATGATTGTTTGTGATAATTGAAAATCCCCTGCATTTTGACATCATATTAATTTTTGTTAAAATGGCAACAATCTCAGTCAAAGAATTCCGCTTGCTAGATCTATTGTAGATTTTTGGACTTCAAGATTTTGTCTTTATCCTTCTCGTTGGTGCAGGTATAAAAAAGCTTTGCTGGACAATGGTGTTACTGTTCAAGTAAGTCAAACATGGAGTTGTTTTCTTTATGTATTTGAATCTTTTAAAGGATTATACCCATAGGCATTTCACTTCATTCTGCTGTATAGTAAAATTGCTTGAGGAGGATGAACGGCAGTTAGAAAACATTAACCTTTGAACCTTAAACAAAATGAAACTGTGAAGAATTAAAAAGAAAAAGGAAAGAGTTCACCAAATAAGAAATGGTTGAGAAGTGGACATCACTAGCTATTTATAGTGGTTCGGCCCTCCTAAACCTACATTCTTTACCTTGACAATCCTTGTCAAAGATTTCTAATCCTAATTTCACTAAACTAATAAAGTTAACAACCTCCATCAAGCAATTTCCAAGGTAAGCTATTCCTAATTCTAAAACACAAAATAGAGACTCAAGGAGTGTTCCTAACTTGAACCTTACAAACCTACAGTTTAAACAATGTATAACTGACCCCTGTACACCAATATAGCGCAAACAGACTTGGTTAAATTGAACTTGAACGTTAGTTTCCTAACTAACATTTCAGTCTTTTGCCAACAATCTCTTGGCCTAGTGGCAAGATGCTTGTGATGCATGAGAGCTTGGGCTCAAATCCTTGCAACACCATACACCCAAAATATATCATTGTCTTCCTTAGTGTTGTCAAGGGCATAGGGCGACATTAGGCACTGAACCCGAGGTGCTAGCAACTAAAAATTTGCTTACCTGAGTAAAATGAGGCATATTATGTATATATGCGTGTTTTGAATGTGCCTATATATAAAAATAAAATAAGCTTAAGTTATATAATTATAATAAACTCTAAAATGTAATCCGATTTATCTTACAAGATATTAAAAAATTTCTCCTTTTTTATTAAGGCCAATATGCATGTTTTCCTTATGGTTTCATGTTAGTTGTTAAATGCTCAAATATTGGAGGGTGGAGTTTGGTATTATCTCCTTTCTTACCAGTGAGGTACAACTAATGAAAAAATAAATAACAATTTAAAGAAATTAAAGAGAATTCAATCGGGGTGTCTTTTAAAGGAATATTTTATCATGCCTAGGTGCTTCAGGTGTGCACCTGATTTAATGCGGCTCATCCGAAAAGGTTTGAGGCACTTTTGTTATCTGGCATTCCTTGACAACACACTCTTCAATATTAGCTCTGAGATGCCTGAATAAATAATATTATTTTAAGTTGAACCCTCCTATGATGGATGGATTAATCATTATAGACAAGGCAATAATTTCATTAATTCATAAATTTAGTCATCCATTTCAAATTTGCTATTGCTGATACTTCAGCATATATTCTATATATCTAAATGAAATGTTCTTTATCATGCTATTCTTAATTTTCTATTGTTGTATGATTATCATTCTATTCTTAAAGCATATGCACATGAAATATTGGTTTTGATAGTTAAAATTGTTAATAACAGATATTAAAAAAGGAAAAAAACACTGATATAAAGTCCAAGAAAATTAAATATTCTTTGACTATCAGTTGGAGTGGCATTTAAATTTAAGTTCAAACAAATACTATTTATGACATTTTTGGTTTGAGAAATATACAAAAAATATTAATTAATTTTATTTGAAAAACACATTTAAGTTGCTTTTGGGCACTAAATTTTAAATATGGATTTAGATTTGTGAAATAGTATAAATTGTATAAGAAAACATATGCTATGTAGTATTAATGATTATTTTAAAAATTCATTGGTTTCTTGGACAGTTATTTTCTGGTGACTTTGAAATTGGTGGATATATTTTTGAATTTGAAGTTCATGTTTTTTGTCTTTCAAATATATAATCATATTGAATCTTTAACTAATTTATACATGATGCATGGATTTCTTTCTCACAATTTATATGACAAACTCTAAATCAAAATTTTGAAATTTAAGTTTCCAACATAGCTTTGAAGTTTTTGTCATATAAGAATAGCAGTTAGTACAAGACTAACAATAACAGAACTCAAACCTTAATAAAATTTAAAATACCAAATATAACCCTAAAACTCTCAAGGCTTCAAAGAGAAGATCCTAAGATCCTACAAAATAACACTAACAATCTAAAAAAGCCAAGATACATGCAAAGATTAAAATCCCACCTAAAAAAGGTCTTAGATATCTTAATCTCTCAACGAACTTATTTCCATCTTTCATCCATGGACTATATTATTGCTTATTTGTTGAATTTGTTCATTATAATTGTTGTAGGGCATGTAGTTAGAAACTTTCTTCATGCTCGTGCTTATGGATTCTATGGTGCTCTGATATCCTTCGATATTTTTAGTTAATGTGAATGTTGCGACTTAATTTCAACTTCCTCAGGTACCGCCCTATCTTGATACAGGAGAAGAAATAATTATCAGTACTGAAGATGATTCATACCTTGGCAGGTGAATTTCACTATTCTATTTGTCTTGCAATAAATTACATTACGTAATTTCTTTGGCATCTCATATTTAGACTCTTGTGTGGACATTTGGTTGCTTTCAGAGAATATTTTGCTATTTTTATTGAAAGGGTGACACATGGTTAAGTTTTTATGCATCAGGAATGGTATAAAGTTTTGCTCTTTATCATTTGAGCGCCATGCTTGCTTTTTCCTTTAAAGATTTAAAATGCTTTTAAGCTGAAAGAATGGGGTATGCAAGAGTTTAGTTTACTTGATGAAATGAATACGACATACCGTTTTTCTATGTGCATCTCTCTTTCTCTTTTCCTTTGTGCTTGATTTGCCTTTAAGAGAAGGAATAATTGAGAGCCAGAGGGCAAAGAATTCTCAACCGAGTAAACAAAAAAAATATGTAAGATGTTACTGGTAGGAAAATCTGCATTGGAAGCAATGATTTGTGCTTTAACTCAGTATGGTTGATACTCTTTGAACCAATTTGAACAAGTATCAGCCATGTTCAGTTATATTCTTGCCTCCACACATACACTTGTCGGCGGCGGGGAAAGAGGAATGGAAGAATTACATCATTTTCATTCTTTCTTCCATTTGGTAGGAGGGAAGGAAAATAGGTGAATTTGCTCCTTGGCTTTCCCCTCTATGATTTTCCAAAATAAAAAAGACACTCATCCAACTTAAATTAACAATTTTTACTTGGGCCTCCTTTCATGGATTTAATCCTCCATGCCAAAAGCACAATGAAAGAAAAATAGCATTCTTTTGGTCTCTCCTTTTTTCCACCTCACTTGTTTTCCATTTCTCTATATTCTTTTGTTTTCTATTGTGAATATTAAGAAAAAGCTTATTATTGATAACTATCGAATAGTAGATATTTCTTAAGAACCGATATCCAGGTACTGTTTATTCTTGCAATATTTGTTAAATTTGGATGATGATATTATTATAGTCATCTGCTTGCTTCCTGTTTTTAACAGTTCTTTTGTTTTTGGTTTCTTTTTTCAGGGCAAACTAATAGTAATACATTTAACAGGAGTTAAATAATCTAGAGGAAAAAAAAGAGGGAAGATTTTGAAATTAGTGGTGTGTTATAGTCTATCAACCATATTTGTTCCAATTTTTTAATTTTGATCCAAAAATATGTTGGTTGGCCTCTATAAAGTTGTAGCGAGTGCAAAACGCTTTATCTTGGAAGAATTGTATCACTTATGAGAGTTGCTTGGGGGCTTTTTGGGTGGTGAATCGAAATATTTGTGAAGAATATTTTTCTTTGTAGGATTATTTTTATAGCAAACTCGTGAAAAAGAAATTATGTAAAAGCTATGTTATAAAAATATTACTGAAGAAACTAATAAAGTTTCGGTTTAGACCATCAAATTGAGGTTTTGTGGGTTTTGATTTCATAGTGTATGCAACCAATAAAGACCACAAATCCTAGTAGACAGGGAAAATCGAAAACCCTGAAAGAAAACCTTGAATCAGCACCTAAGACCCTCAACTCTAGCCTTGAAACCCTAAAAGAAAAAATAAAACCTTAAAACCCAAATATAAACAATAAAATTATAAACTGTAAATCTTAAACCATAAAACAAATTTCATAAGCACTAATCTTACCTCTTAAACCCTAAAAATCATAAAACTGCAAAATAAAAGCATTGGGTACCAAGATTGTAAACCCCAAAAGAAAATCTTAAAATGTGAACACTAAACCTTGAAAATTAAAACACTAAAACATTAACCCTAAAAGAAAAAAGATAAAACCTTAAAACACAAATATAAACAATAAAATTATAAACCTTAAAATCCTAAATCCTAAACCATAAAACAAAATTCATAAGCCCTAGCCTTACCTTTTAAACCCTAAAAATCATAAAAGGTGAAATAAAAGCATTGGGTACCAAGACCATAAACCCTAAAAGAAAATCTTGGAACATGAACACTAAACCTTGAAAGTTGAAAACTAAAACATTAGCCCTAAATATTAATCATAAAGTCAAAATTCTAAAACAAAAATCACAAAAAAACCCTAAAAAAATCTAAAAATTTCAAAACCATAAAACATAACCTTGAAATGTAAAAAACATAAACCTAGATTATTGGGTTTCTCAGGTTTTGAATTTCTCAAGTTTTTTCCAAGTTTTTAGGTTCTCAATTCTTTTTAGGTTTTGAGATTTTATGGATTTTTTCGAATTTTGAGGACATCATATGAATTGTGTCACGTTATTTTAGGTTTTTTTTATAAATTTTATATAGAATATATTTTACCACTACATCCATCACTTGTTGGTATTGAATTTATAAATGTATGTTATAAAATGTTTGAAATTTTTTATATATTATAAAAGATTATGGCAGTATAATTTGTTTATTTACAGCAAAATTATGTTTTCTTCAATTTTAAGACATGTAGTCTTGCATAAATCATTCAAATCTAACTTATCTTGACTAATCACGACAAATGCTCATCCTATATCTTGTTCTGCAACAAAGAATTGGAGATTTCCATGCAGTCTTTTATCCAAACTGCCATGGTGATCGATCGGGCACCATAATAGCACTGATTCTTTCTTTTTGAATTTTCCTTTTCCTCTTTGTAATACGTCAAACTATTAATATTGCTTTGTGCATAATACAAATTTAGGAAGCATTTGCAGTTTTCAATAGGGTCTAGGCAGTCTGTATACTAACTGCAAACTAAATTCGTACTAATAAGTGGCAGAGTTTAGTACTAATAAAATGGAAAAAAATGGCATCCTTTTAATTTAAATTTTTTATAATTTATAAAATTTTAAATTAGTAATAATAAAATTACTAATTAACCTCAAAAACTATAAATCAATAACTATTAAAATAATAAAATTATATTTTTACTATCGTAAAAATATACAATTTAATTCCGACTTAAAATTTTTTTTCCCCACTCTGTCACTAGTACTGATACAATGAAATGAGTTACCTGTAGACCATATCTTTGCACATTAGTAGTGGCCACAGCAACTGCCACCGGACTTAAATCAGTAGCAATGACTGTTGCAGCAGCTTTGCTGTTTCTTTGGATGGATATAAAGCATATCCAAAAAAGAAAAGAAGTCGCATAGACAGGATCACAAATGACTCATGAAAAACAAAAAGAGGAAGAAAACATCGATCTCTACTTACAAACACTTGATACTAATAATATAATAACAAGAAGAAGAAGAAACACCCTTTAAACTAACGTATATGTCTATAAAGGAAAATGGAGGTCTCGTTGTAATGTCCTATATTATGATAATACGGAAACTGAGGGCTTTTTCATAACTCTCTGTGAAACTTCTCTGATATGGACGCACGGACAAAAACATCGGATTAGACGGAGGCTAATATCAATAATACATCCAAAATACCCACCTGATCTCTCTCTTCTACCTGTCTGTTGCACTACAGGCGGCCCATAGACGGGATTCGATACCATGTACTGCTGATAGGATGGGACTGCTGCTGCTGGAATCATGGGGGCTGATTCAATATCTTGAACCAGATCTGTTGGATGGGAAAATTCAGGGAATGGCTCAGCCTCAGCCTGCTCTAATGTTGGAAACTCATCTTGGGTCAACTCTGCTTGGAGCCATGGTGGTAACGGTGGTGCTGAGGGCTGAAGTGGTGAGTATGGGTAATTGCATTGATAATAGTGGGAGGAGGTGGAGTGAGAGCAATGGCAAATGCAATGGGAGGGCTGAGGGGCAAGGGACTTCCTCTTCCTCTTCTTTCTTGACCAGAATTTGAGCTTCTTCACAGCTTTAAACATTTTCACCGTTTATTCTAGACTGAGTCTGCCGGTGCTGAAATAATTGCACTGCTTTTTAATGCTTACTCACAAGAAAAAGGCGCGTCAAGAAGAAGCAGATGCTATGCCGTTTAGGTTTCAAATTTTATGACCGTTGCTGCAACGGCATTTCACCATTCAAAATAAAGCCAAAAAAATGATTGTATGGTAATGGAAGACAAGGTCATGTATGACGTGACTAATGGACAAAAGGAAGAAGAAAATACTAGCAGGACATGAATGAAATCCAAGCAATCACTACTCGCCAAGAAAGAAACAATCAATGCCCTTCAATTTGATAAGAAACAAAAGAAAAGAAAAAATCCTAAACTGGAAACCAAAAGGGACGGTGCCGTTTTAAGCAGATGGAAAATGAACCACACTAAACTGCTGCCTCATGTTCTCACAGGACAGGACCGGACTACTTCCTAAACCGAAACCCAACAAATTTCCTACAAACAACAGCACAAATCGCTCTATCTCTGTACTTTTCCTAATCGGCTGCTTGTATTTTCCCCTCTCCACGGAGCCAACTACCTCCTACGCCATGCTTTCATCGCTCTTCAGACTCACCTCTCTCCGCTCCCGTAAAACCCCTGTTGGGATTACCTCATCCTGGTCGATTTTTCGTCAGAAATGGAACGGCACGGAGGAGTACGACCACATTAGGGCTGAAGTGAACTGTCCTCGATGCTCTAATCAGATGCCCGTCCTTTTCTCTAACCGCCAACTATCCATCACCGCTAGGGAGCCAGGCCTTTTCCAGGCTCTCAATCTCTGCCGTAACTGTAAAACGGCCTTCTATTTCCGGCCCTTTAAGCTGGTTCCCTTGCAAGGGAGCTTTGTGGAGTTGGGGAGGATCAAAGGGGATGCGGAGGGGATCTCGAGGAAAGACCCGGGGGGAATTCAGAAACTGAATGATGACTGTGATGGGGACAAGGATGACGTTTCGGGGAGGTTAGAGAGGGAATTACTGACCCCGAAGGAAATTTATGGGAGGTTGGATGAATTTGTCATCGGCCAACAAAAGGCAAAGAAGGTAAACCCTTCCTTCTACTTCCGATGCCTGTTTTGAATTGAATTCCTTGACTTTTCTGGTTAAGTATGTTCTGAATTTTTAACAAATAAATCTTAACTTTGCTTCAACGCAAGAGAGATTACTCAATGAATGCGGGTAAGGAAGCCTTTTCGTCTTAGAAAGGTTTTTCAAGGTTTCCTTCTCTGTATTTGTTAGAATGGAAGGGAGGACAATGGAGGGAAGGAAAGAATGGGGATTTTTGTTTTTAGGTACACATGTTTAGTACAAGATATGTATAATGGAAGGAAAGAAAAAGTTAATCTTAAAATCCTAAATAAAATAACTATTCTTTTGTTGAATGTTTGATTCGCATCCACTTTCCTCGTATTGTTGGAAGGATTGATTTCCCAAGGAGATGGAAGCAGCACATCCAAACATTTTTAATTTCTACACTAACAAGGAAAAATATAGCACATTTTTCTTTTCCCCTCCTGCCATCCCCCTAATCTTCCTCCCAAGTTGAAATCCTTTCTGCACTCATTTATTAAACTTTTATGGCCTGTAATTATTACAATAACCTTTTTTATGAGAACTTTTAGAATTTTTGGAAAAAAAAGCCCTAGCATTGTTAAAATTTTCAACAGCAGTTTTCATTCACAGTTTCATTGTTTTATTGAAGGTCTACTTATCTTAACAGGTGTTATCTGTGGCAGTTTACAACCACTATAAAAGGATATACCATTCCTCCGAGAAAAATGAGTTAGTGCTTTCTGGTCTTCTTGGTTAATCAGTTCAGTAACCAATGAGTCCTCAATTAGTGGTTTATATAATTTCTTTCAGTTTCATGTCTGATTTATGTTAACTTAATTATGAATGCTTTATAACAGATTGCTTGTCTATTTGGTTTACCTTCCTAGACTGAATACTTGCATCTCAATGCCAGGGCATCTGAATTGGGTGACAATGATGAACATGTTGCCAATGATTTTGTTGAGCTGGATAAGAGCAATGTACTGTTAATAGGTCCCACTGGTTCAGGTACAGTCTTATATGCTGAATAACTTCTTGCTGCTTCTATTGATTATTCACTTGTGTTTTTTTTTTTGTTTAAATTTTAAACCTTAATTATGAGGACAGGAAAAACATTACTTGCAAAGACACTAGCACGCATTGTGAATGTACCATTTGTCATTGCTGATGCAACAAGTTTAACACAGGCAAGTTGACCCCCAGAATAAAGGCACTAGCTCAAATTGTGATGTATGCATTTCACTTTCTAAATTATACAGCAAATGAAATCTAAAGTGAAGTTTTCAAATTTGTGTTTCGAAGAATAACATTAGAAATCATATTCAGGGTCATATTGTTTGCATTAGATAAAGGAACTAGGAAAGAGATATATACCTTATTTAGCCAATCTGTGTTTCAAATATTTTGTTAATGCAGTTTCAAAAAGAAAAATGTTAATGACTGGTACCTTTTTCCAGAAATAGTCCTAGAGGACATCTTCAAATATATTGTTAATGACCTGGTAACTTTTTCCAAAAATAGTTAGTCCTGGAGGCCATTCTTAACTTCAACAAAGACAATAACTGACAATACTGTTTAGACAACTTGGTCACATGGGCAACATTGACAGCCTTGCATTATTGAAGTGTGCATATAGGTATTGAAAACGAACAACTGGTCAAAATATTTTGCTTCTCTATATTGTAATGAGGACTGGGATGCAATATACTGTTTTCCTATCTTATTGTTCTTTTGTACTCTAAAGGGAAACCAATGAGATAAAAGTTGACATAAAAGGTAGATGATAGATCTTTTTGGACTGCTTATACCTCTGCTCTGAAGTGTAATGAAACTCTGCTGTTTTTGTTTCTGATTTAGTAATATGTCTTTAAGGATAGGAACATGTTTTTGCTGCCACTGAGCTAGAGCATGCTAACAATTTGGCCTTTTATTCTTCAGGCAGGTTATGTTGGAGAAGACGTAGAATCAATATTGTATAAGCTACTTGTGGTATGTTTATTGTAGTATGTCCTGGTTTTCATATACTCACGCAGAAAATTTGGCACTCTGCTATCTTCCATTTCCTTTCTATTTTGCTTTCTTCTGTTATTTCTGATTTTTCATATTAAATATTTGAAGGTGATGTACATGCAGCAAAAAAAAAAAAAAAAGATTAGACAAAACTGGAATGCACGACCTACAAACTAATACAAAAGTGTGTTATGGAACCATATTTTAATCACTTACAGAAATGTCGTACCCCTGTTGTTAAGCAGTTGTTGTTACAACTCAAAAATTGAATTTATGATGGAACAATAGTTATTTTACCTTATTAATGTACTTGCCCTTTATCTTTATTGCCTCTGTTTCGTAATCTTGAAGCATGAGACTGTATTTTTGTTCTCAAGCTTCTGAGAATTTCTGCTATTTCATTGCATATCCTGTCTCATCTTATATCAAGTGGTGCCATTTTTTTTGTTATTTTCCTTGGTGTATAGGAAGCAAAGTTTGATGTTGAAGCAGCTCAACATGGAATTGTATATATTGATGAAGTTGATAAGATAACTAAGAAGGTATTTTGAATTGTTAATATGTGAGCCAAGCATATTGATGCTAAATATGCCATTTTGATAGCTTAGATTGTTTTTTCTTCAGGCTGAGAGTTCGAATATTGGGAGGGATGTGTCTGGAGAGGGTGTTCAACAAGCATTGCTAAAAATGCTGGAAGGAACAGTGAGTGAATCATTTTTCTAATTGATATGGTCCTTAAACATGTTGCTTATTATTGCTTACCTCAATTGAAATCGGTTTCAGATCTCATTATACTGTCACTAATTTGCCTTATACATAGATTCTATGAACATCGTGCTTTTGATTAATGTTTCAAGGTGCTAATTTAGAATAAGGTCCTTAAAACATATTCTTGATTTGTTATACATATGAGCTATGTTGCTCGGACCTGGGTATAAGAATCAGGTATTGGTATGTATCTAAGTGTTTGATATGTCAATTCTAAATTTGAGACATGGGGATACAACTACTAAGGTTAAAAGAAAGCATTAAATAATAATTTCCCCCCCCCCCCCCCCGATCTTTCATTCTCAATTATGTAATTTTCTTCCAACATTAAACTTCTCTCTCACCTTACCTCAGTATGATCTCAATCTAAGTCAAACACTTGAAAAGACGCAATTCACCTAATTTCCTCTACCAAATACTTTTTGCAACATCTATCTATGTTAAAAATAATGTGTTGAAATTTTGCTACATCTTTCTGCCCCCTACTTCTTGGCCTAGTGGCAACAATAATGTGTGTAAGACATTTAGGCTTAGGTTTGAACCCAAGCAATGCTCCTCCATCCCCAATATATAGAAAAAGAGTCCCCTATTTTGACCATCTGAGATGGTGAATATTTTGTTGGCAGATAGTGAACATTCCCATGCCTGATAAAGGAGCTCGAAGGAATCTTCATGGTGATAGCTTTCAGGTATACTTCTCTCTCTCAAAATTTTGGAACATTTTCTGAACTTAAATAAGATAACTGCCATAAACTCTAATCAGCTAGCTATCATACATCAACGAATTGATTTTAGGTTGAATGCCTAACACTGGTATCAAGAAGCTAGGAAGTTTTATCCATTGATTGATCGATAGAATTCCACTGACTTGTCTTTTGTTGTAAACAAAGGCACAAAATTGCACAAACATATTTTTTAATGGTTCATCATGAAACTTGTATCTTTGGGTTGTAATTTTATTTTGGATTTAAAATCAATATATTGTTAAATAGTTTTAACTGGTTAAATTTGAATCAGTAAAAACTATTAGGAATTTAAAAGGCTCAACTTTTGATTTCAAATTACATCTTCATATAGGTTGAATTTTGCAAAATTCATCCTAATTTTCGGAAGTGTTTGGTAAACATTGCTTCTTCTGTTCATGTATTGGATTTTGCCAAATGAAGATGTACGGTTTAGTAAGTTTTTAAACACAATATTTTTTAAAAAAGTTGTAGTCCAAATTTAAATTCCTAAGCACACCCTAAATGTTCTGGGAGAAAGGTATTCTGCATTCAATCTACTAATCTCATCTATTTAAATAACCTATCATTTGATTTATAGTGCAATGATCTTGAGTCGTCTTCAAAGTAATTATCTGTTAGGAGGAACACAGAGAATAACATATAAATAAGAGTCTGGAATTATTCATTCTTTTAGTTCACCTTGAGTTTATTAGTATGGTAACCTTACAACGCTGCAGATAGATACAAAAGATATACTTTCCATATGTGGTGGAGCATTTAATGATTTGGAGAAAACCATTTCAGAAAGGTAACACTATCATTTACTGTCTTAATACTCATGCCCATTGTCTGTTGAACTTTTCTTCTAGCTGTGTTTTTTTTTTTTTCAGGCGGCAAGATTCTTCTATCGGCTTTGGAGCACCTGTCCGTGAAAATATGAGGACCAGTCCCTTGATTACTGCTGCAGTTGCATCATCATTGTTGGAATCTGTGAGAATCAAAACTCAATATGGCTAGAAGGCAACTAAATATTTTTGATTGCCTTCTCATATTTGCTTGGAGTGTAATTCTGGTTTCATTCTATATTTCTCTTAAAAATTGCTGTCCACTATATTGGAAAGCCTCATGCTTAACCTGCAGGTTGAAAGTGATGATCTTATTGCATATGGATTGATTCCTGAATTTATTGGCCGCTTTCCTATTTTAGTTGGCTTGTCAGCTTTGGATGAGGACCAACTTGTTGAGGTTTGTTCTTTTCTTCTTTTTTTGTTTTTGCTCTGCATGTATTTTGTTCTAGGGCCTTGGACATAAGTTGTTCTGTAAGGGGTCTTTTCCTGAGATGTTAGATTATATAATGGTTGAGTGATGTTTAGAAATTCAAAATAAACTAGATGGATATTCGTTGTTTTGATGAAGAGTTCTATAAAGACACTTCCAAAAGGAAAAAGGGTCCTACTCCTGATCCTTGTTTTTTATGTCATTCTTTCTCAGCAACTGATGTTTTACTGTCATCATTTTTCTCACCAACCTCTCTATTATCCTTCTTCTTTCATTCCTTTCTGTTAGATGTAAAAGTAAAAAATGGTGGGTTTTGGGCAAAAGTGGTAAAGAAGGAGGGAGCCAAAAGTGGGTGCCACATGGACACCTCCATTGGGCTCCCTCATCTAGAAAACTTTGTATGAATCATGGATGGATTTCTCAGTTTCAGTCATACCTGTTATGATAATTGACAAAATGTAAACTGTTAATTCATTAACAGGTCCTCATGAAACCAAAGAATGCTCTTGGTAAGCAGTACAAGAAAATGTTTAACATGAATGGCGTAAGCTTTCTATCCTTTTCTACTGTTGGTCAAGAAACTCTTCTACCCTTTTCTGTCCACCCTTTTCTCTCTTTTCTGTTGGTTTTTTTGGTCTTCCAAGAAATGATTCAAGCATTTCATTTGTTGTACCATGTACTACTTGTTTCGGTTTAGCTTTTCAGGTCAAATTATATTTTACTGAAACTGCATTGAGATTGATTTCAAAGAAGGCAATGGCTAAGAATACTGGTGCTCGAGGTTTAAGAGCCATACTGGAAAACATTCTTACAGAAGCTATGTTTGAGGTATATACAGAAAATGGTTTCTTGAAGTTTCTTTGTCTTTGTAACATGATTGCAAACTAGTTCTGGTTGGTGCTTTTTCCTATGCTGGTTTTTTCCTAAAGCCAGTAAACAGTATTATGGGCTCTCTTTTCTTTCATCAGAAAAAAAGGATATCTGCTCGTGAGCTTAATATTATATTCCACATAAAAACATAGTTTTTAGTCGCAGATAATTGATATTTACCTTTTCTTTTCTAGAAGTGACATTTTCAAAGAAAGCTATTTATTCTATGCCCTGGTATATTTCTTGCATTTTGGACAGATTCCAAACACCAAGATGGAATCTCACAGGGTGAATGCGGTTTTGGTCGATGAAGAAGCTGTTGGGTCAGTGGATGAAAGAGGATGTGGGGCTAAAATTCTTTATGCTGAAGATGAAATGGATCGGTTTCTTGCCAAAGAAAAACATTGAAGGATTTAGTGGTAAGTTCTGGTGTTCCTCTTCCTGGTTGATTCTAACCTCAGAACATCTTTTTATGATTGTTTGCCTTGTCCTTAAAAATCTATGATGGTGTTGAAACATTTGGAAGAATTCCTATTAGAAAAGCAGACCACAAGCAAGAAAAGAACAGATAGTGCATATGAAATAGAAAGGCAAATTTCAGAAATTAAAACCTGTTAGGATTTCTCATTTAACAGAAGTGCAGGGTATGTATAGGCATGATATGATGTCCCTTGAACATTGAGAGTCTTGTATTGAAACTAGTGGGAATCATGCATCCTACTTAAAGTATGCCGGTGTTGACACTACCTCTGGTCCCAGGTCACTTTGAACTTCTTGAGTATACATTCGCAATTGAAAAGAGGAAAACAATAAAATTAACGTTAGTTTATTGGCATATATTTTGTAAGTGAAAAGAAACAGCGATTAAGAGAAGGATGGCATATCTTGTAAATTTGCATTAAGTGAACTCACATCTTTCATCTTTTTCATTTTCTCTCTGGTACTCTTTCCAATTTGAAAGATCGGTTTTTGTTATTGTGGATGGAAACTCATATTTGCCTTTTTCAGTTTCTTTCCAACTGAGTGAAAATTCAAAGTTCCAGCAAAAATCTGAAAATAGTAGCCTTAGAGACTGGATAGGTCCAGGGTATCCAAGAATTACACACACCATGCATGGGTTATGGACTCTAGCATGCTTTAACAGCGTGTCAGTGAAGCCTGTTAGAATTGTGTTTGTCTTGTGTAAGTCAATTTGTTAAGTTGAAGGTTTTTAAGCTGCATTAACTGAAACAGTTATGCTTGAAAAAGACAGAAGGAAGAGGAGGAAATAGAAATCATAGTATGCTCTAAAGCAGTAATAGAGTTGTGCCTATGCTGTGGTTTTATGTAATAATAATACTAAAAGCTTACTTTCAAGGAAGATTTCTTGATATGAAACATCTAATGTTTGCTTTTACATTTTGAAATGGTGTGACAGACTGCTTGAAGATGAGGTCGGTTGGTAGGTGATGTTATGGGAGAAAAGAGATGTAGAAGAAGAGTTCCAAGTTGTTGGAAAAGTTGGGGGTTCATTCAACACAACAGTGATGCCCTGAATTTGTGAACACTTTTGTAGTAAAAAAATTTGTAAATATACCTAGGCTTAGATCAAAGTGCTAAAGCTGGAATGTCAAGTTAGAAATTTTAGGTCTTGACTTAGTGGTCTCAAACTATTTTAGTACCCAATAACAATAAAATTTATTGGTACTTGTTTTTTATGTGTGCAGATTCTTTCACTACTGACTGAATAGGAATCTAGAAAATGAACATACTCTGTAGTCACGCTTCAGTCAGTTAAAATTTTATGTAAAAAGAATGCCTTGTTAAAAGAAGTGATTCTGTTGATCATTCATTAAACAATTTGCCCTTTCAATTCCAATGACTATACAAATCGGTGGATCGTCACCAAGTAAAATTGTTCTCATCCTATACAAATCCGTGGATGATGCCACCAAGTAGAAATAATCTTATCACTAGTTAAATAGTGAGCTGTCTGCACTGCCAAAAAGTACCCCCATTGCCCACAAAACCAGCTTTTTCCTGGTCAACCAATCAACGCCCACATCAAAATTTAATTTCACCATACCCGACTGAGGCTTGTACCGCCTTGTTGCCGTGGGAACAGTGCCAGCTAACATATAGTTGGGAAGAAGCTGTCAGCTCTTTCAAGAAAATTCTTGCACAAGATCATAACCTAAGAAAAAGAAAGATAAACATCTCTATTTGCATGATGAAAAACTTATGTGCCAAACCTTTCTACTCTCAAGGTGGTGTTAAACTATTAATAAAATTTACATTTTCATCATTCAATTTCAAAAAAGTTACGAAATTGTCATTAAATTATTTTAAAGTTTTTATTTAAATTATTGAACTGTTAAAATTGATATTGTATGCCCTTATCCGTTCACACCTACTACACCAATTGAAAGTTTTCTTTCCCTTCTATTCTACAATTTAATTTTTTTGTAATGAAATAAATTTGAACGTCACGAATCTACAAATCAAAATTCAAGTAACTTTCTTATCCGATTTTTGACACTAACTGTCAGATTGATTTGAATCTTAGGTATGTTTTTCTACTCGTCAATACGTACTGAACCAACGTATTGGTCTTTGAATCGTTGCTTAGAGCTTGCTAGTTAGATTTTAAAAAAAAGTTAATAATTTAGTGACTTCAATAAAAACTTTCGAATAATTCAGTGATTTAAATAAAAAAAATTGAATAGTCCAATAACCATTTTGTATCTTTTTAAAGTTGAGTAATCAAAATATAAATTTACTAATAATTTAATGACCTTATGTGTAATATACCCATGAGAATATAAATTGTAAAAGAGTTCGTGTAACCATGCGAAACAAAATTCACAGCAATCTTCCTGTAAGAAGCTAGCATTAAGTTTGTCAAAACATCAGCCATTGTTACAAAAGATATCACAGGCACTGCCAAAAAAAAAAAGGAAAAGAAAATCATTTTTTGACATCTTAACGACACAACCTACACAAAACGTATTCAGAAATACCACGATGAAAAATATTAGTATGCGTAGGAAGGAAGTAAATTATTGAACATTTGTCAACCAAAAAATAAGAACCAACGGCGATTGCAACTGAACGTTAGGGGCGTCAACTTCCAACTTCCTTACCAATTCCACATGATAAAGCATATTTAACCAAATAGACACACCATTCCGTTCATCAACTCAGAAGCAATTATTAGACTTTAGAATAGAGGGATGGGAACCATACTATCCAATAGTGAACAGATTGAACAAACTCTTCCTTCCAAGTTTACTGAGGTCAACCATCGAAACAAATATAACATGTGGTAAATGACTTTATCTAATTAAATTCATCGATCCAAAAATAATTTAATATTCAATAAATGTAGCGAAATTAAACTCTAAATATATACGTTTCAACTTAATTAAATATTATTTAAGAGTTTTATGAATGTATCTCATGTTAGTAAACGAATCATTACTTTATCATAGTCAAGATAGTACATTTGTTTAAAAAAGCCATCACCTTAAGGTTTAAGGTGAGTAATTAACAATGCTTATCTTCCTTGTTTCACTCTGCTCTTTCTTTTTTAATGTATAGTGGCCGTATACATTAGAATAAACAAACTGCTTATTACTTATCAATGAATAAACAATGATAAAAAAAAAAAAATACTAAAGTGCTTAGCCCAATTAGTGTTGGTTTCAAACTTTTGCTACGATTGGGTGCATACGAACGAACTTATAAAATATAATCAACTTATTCGCACTCTAATCTAAGCACTAAGCATTGCATTATTGCATTCAAACCTCTCTTCTTCTTTTTTAAATTTTATTTTACTTTTTCTTTTTAAAGGATTGACTTGGTGTTGGTGATAATCCATTCAATTTATTTTTTAACAAGTTTCAAACTTATCATTATCATTTATATTTAAATTTTGATATATTGAGAGTGTATATAGACTTTCAATGCTACTTATTTTTCCATAAAAAATATTTTACTTAATTGAACTAAGCTTATTTATATTTATTTTTAAATACTTTTAAGTATGATTTCAAAATTTATATTTGGATTTCAAAAACAGTATAAATTAAGTAGTAAATTATTTAGAAATGTAATATTCATGATATTTTTTTATCATTTTTTAAATTCATAAAAATAATGTAAATTAAGTAGTAAATTATTTAGAAATATAACATTCATGATCATTTTTAAATCTATGGATTTAATAGAAACATATTTGATAATAAATTTGAAATTCTTAAAATATTTTTGAAATATTATAAATTAAATTTAAATTAATTTACTCATAATATATACATTTTATCCTTGTCATTTATGTAATAATTAAAATCCATGTTTACAAACCAGCATTAACGAGATAACATAGTTGACTCACTGATAAGGTTTTTCACTTATCTGTAGCCAAAAGAATCCCACCAAAATTAACCTCTTCCAAGTCTATTTATTTGTAGTCTTCAAATTGTTTAAATTAGGTATAATGGTTTATTTGGCCCTCCAACTTTATAAAAATTCATTTCAGCATTTTATTTAAATTTTTTCTTTTTTAGTTCTTAAATTTACGTTATTTGTCTAATCACCCCAAAATGAATAGAAAAGTTAATGTTTTTTAACTTTTTTGATATGACATATACGTGGATTGTTACTTGATGTCAAGTTGACAATTAATTTTTTTTAAAAAAACTATAAAATTTATTTTTAAAAATAAATTTATTAAAAAATATTTTATTTAATTTTTAAAAGTTAATTAATTACTAATGTGGCATAATGTAGTCTATCACACAAATGTCACATCAATAAATTTAAAGCGTTCCCATCTATTTTAAAATGATTTGATAAAAAATACAAATTCAAGAATTAAAAAAGATAAAAAAAAATAAATGAAAGAGTAAAATATTTTTTTATAAAATTGGAGGGCTAAATAAATCTCTAATCCTTAAAATTAACCATGCTTCTTTTGAACGAATCCTGCAAATAAAACCTAATAATATCTTCTTAGAAAACACCTTTGTCTTAGTAAATATATCCCTTTAGATGATCCCTTATCTGGTTTTTAAAGTGATCGACTATCATCTTCAAAGAGTTATAAACTCTACTAAACATGATTTGATTTCCTTTACACATCAATATCCTATATTTGCTATCTATTACTGTAAGAAAACATCAATACCAAATAATTACAAAGTAAAAAATAACTAATACAAAATTATCTCAATTTTTGTTATAAAAATCTATCCATCTAGTGATTGCGGCATAAGTTTCGGAAGAATGTTCTAACATGAATCTACCAATACACAGTATTATAGTAATCTATTGGCCGTATAAAACTGGAAATGTCGGAATATATATATATATAAAGAAAATAAAGAAAGTATAGTAGGCAGTGGCTCGACGGATTGTAATATAGTTTTTTTTTTTTAAATTCTAAAATTGTGAATCACATTATAATATATAAAATTGTGGATTTGGATGGGCAAAACACGTCCAACCCTACTTCTTACCTCTTATTCAAGATTCAATAAATGAATAAAAATTATTTTAGTCTAATTAGTTTGTAATAATATGATAAATTTATATTGTGATTATTCAATCTCTCAATTTATAATAATTTAATACTTATAATTATTTGGATTTATATTTATACTTGTTATACTTTAAAAAAAGAGTGAATAACTATAATGTAATATGTGGTAAAGGGTTGTAAAGCAACGTGTTGAAAGTACCTAAGTGGCCACTTGATGTTTTTGCTTTGAGGTCTTAATGCAATTTAGCCTGTGGCTTCTACAATCCCATCTCAGCCAACTATGGATAAAATATGATTATATGATATAAATTAAATTAATACAACATAATATAAAAATAATATAGATGCGACAGTAATGTCTTAAAATGTTATATAAAATAAATTCTTTGCATAATTATAATGTATAAAAAAATTGCGATGGGCATTCTGCAGTGGCTTCAAACTAAAAATCTTTATTCATTAAATTATTAACGTTGCCTTTGGACAACTGACCACAATATTAGTTACAGAGCAGTCCTTGTATACCTAAATCCAATTATAAACAATACCATTCTATTCTACTCTGCCACACATAGTATATATAAAATACAAAGTATAAGCATAGTGTCTTATTTTCAAATAGATAATATGATGAATGAGTAATCAAAAACGAAAACTCACTTTCCAATTTCTCAAATCCCAATTCCCAGCCACTAATTAATCTTCCATAAGCCTAATTAACCCTAAACCACTGATCTCAGTGGAGAACCCACTAATTAAACCACTGAAGCTATATGTAAGGAAAAAACAAAAGACCAAAGACTAAATTCACCACTACTGAACCTGAGTCACTTGCATTAATTGCATGTGATACTGACAATTAGGATTGAAATAGTGATTTATGACTACCTAGTGCTTTGCTTAGATAATCGTTCATCATTAATTCTGTAAGTTGTAATCCAGTTTGAATTATATATCAAGGTTGGTGATGAGAAAGTTAGCATTACTTAATTCGTGCACGAGAGAAGAATTGACATCATCTTGAGTGGACCACTGAAAGATTGAAAGGTTCGGTTATCATATATATATATAAGAGCAAATCTGATTAAATACCTCTAAATTTTATATTTTATCTAAATCGATTTAATTAGATAAAACTAATAATACAATATGTTTAGATTTGTTGATGAGAGCAAAGTTAGAGAGAGAAAGTAAGCAGTGGTTTTGGTTTCTCTAAAATGAATTTTTTTTATATAGTTCATTTAATTTTTTGAATATTACAAGTTAATATAATGGTAAAATTATACTTTAGTTTTTATAAATTTTTATTTGTTTCTTACTTTAAAATAAATTTTCTAACTTTGCTCCTGTCACACTTTAATGTTATTGTTAAAAGATTTTCAAGTGTCTAGAGAAGTATGCACAAAATTTTGTAGTAATAAATCATCGACCTTGATTTGGTAGAGGAGAGAGACTTTTATACAGGGTTTAAGGGCCTCTTGTAAATCCATTGAATAAAAGATTACTGCTTAGATCTTAGAAGAAAAGTGTTAGTCAGGCTAAAGAGTGTTCGAGTTAACTTGATGTCGTTAGTAGGATAGCACTTTCTTTTGAGGAGTTGGTATTGAGAAGTGATGAAAAAACTAGCATTGATCTTTTCAATAAGTTGCTTAAGATTCGTTGAATTTTTCCTTATTAAATATTTTTCTTTGCGATATGATTGTGTTAAGTAGAAGCTGTTGCAGGCCAATTTTGGCCTACCACAAATTAAACCCATTTACAACAAAAAAAAACCCATCTAACTTACCCAAACATCAATCAGCCCACATCCATCTAAATTAACTCAACTACCCAAACCCAAAATTAAAAAAAATATAAAAATCCCTAGCCCAATAATATAGCCCAAATTAGAAAAAAAAAAGGGAAAACCTAACCTTAGCCTCAACTTTCGGTGCCACTTGCCTCTGACAATCCCACCAGTCACTTCCATACCTTGCAAAAAGTAAAGAAAACAAGCAAGACAAAAAAAATAGCAAAAGTAGTAATAAAAAAACTTGTAAAATGGCTATAAAAAGCCAAACAAAATATTGTAAAAAAAGGGGGAGGATTTTTTAAGTTTTGATTTCCTTTGGTTGTTGTTCTGTTTTGAAAAAAAGAAAAAGACTGTTAGACAAATGTATTGAAAATCAAAAAGCAAAACAATAGAAGAAAAAAGGTGGATTTTAATCTTTATTTCTCTTATTCCTTTAGTTTATTTCTTTCCTTTTTTTTGTTTTCTTTCGATTCAATCTCATAGTTTTTCATTATAAATCGTTTTTAAATAAAAAGAAAAAAGAAAAATTTACCTGGATCTTGGTGGCCCTGACCACTGTCGACGGTGGAAGCCCCGGCGGCTTCAAAGAGCCACAATGACGGCTGCAAAAATGGGTTTAGAAACCTTAACCGAAAAAAGGGGAAAGGAGGTGAGGTGTTCTTTGTTTGCTTAAACAAAAATGAAGTAAAGAATAAAAAATAAAAAAAATAATAAAGATGAAATGGCGTCACAAATACTAGGCCAAGCATGTTTCTGCTTTTGGGACAAATTGTGTAAATGGTCTCTCCTTCTTTCTGGTCCTTTCAAATCAGCTCATTATTACTTTTAAATTCCGCCCAAAATATTATTTTAATTACATTTTAGTACTGGTTGGAGTCGCACCGTTTTGATGGTATGGGAATATTCCCAATTCGGTCCTCCACTTTTGCGCGTATTTCATTTCAGTCTCTTTTTTTTTGTTTATTCATCTGTTTGTTACATTATATCCCTCACATATATATTAAGGACTTTAATGCTTACTTTCTAAATATTTGTTGTTCTTATTATCTTCATTTAAATATTTGTTATTTTATCATTTTCACGCTGCTAATATTTATTTATTTGTCTATCCATATATTATTTATTTCCTTTTATATATTTCCCCGTATTTCCCTTTCATTATTTTCCTTTTACTTTACTATTATTATTATCATATTATTAAATTAATTAGCTTTGCATTATTATTACTATTACTATTATATTTCTTTTATATTCATTTATCTATTCCTTTTTTTTACTTTGTTTTACCATTTATTTATATCCCTTTATGATTTTAAAATTTTGGTTATTATTATATTATTATTTTTCTCAACCTTCATATATTATTATTATTGTTATTATTATTATTTTTACTATCTAATATATTATTATACTTATTTTTACCCCTGTTATATTTATTATTAATATTCGTATATATTTTATTGTACGTATATATATACTTTTATATATAGTATTATTTTTATATATCATTATATTTATTATTATGCTTATTATTTTCACTATTGTTACTTATTATTTTATTTTAGTATTATTATGTATTATTTGGTATATATACATCTTTCTGTACATATTGTTATTATACATATATTATTTTATTATGGTATTAATACATTTTTACTTTTTTTTCTTTTATTGTAAATATTATTTTTTATTACTCTAATATCTTAATATTATTTTATAATGTTTTTTATTAATCACTTCATTATATCATGTTTGCACCGTTTATTTATTTATGAATTTTTATTTTAAAAAAATAGTTTATTCATTTTTTTCTTCTTCTTTTTATTTATAAATAAGGCAACGTGCCGATTTAATATTAAGCCATTGATTTCATCGCTATGTTGGGTGAATATCATCGGCTAGTGTTAAAAATGGGACGTCCTTTTTAAAAAAAATCAAAAAATTTAAAAATTCTCGTGTTTTGAAATAGGATATTTATTTTTGTGATTATTGGTAAGTGATCAAACATTATTTTTAAAATGTAGATGAGGATATGTAATTTGTCAAAATTCTAATGCTGTAAACTTTTCGCGTTTCCAAAATTTTTCGTGTTTTAAAAAAAAAATTCGGATCCCAAAAATTTTCGTGTTTTAAAAAATTCTCGTTTTTCAATCGGATCACGGTTAAATGGCAAATTGAATTCGTATTTTTGAAAATCAAGACAACACGTGTTTAATAAAGATACCAATTTTGGGCGTCATGAGGGTACTAATACCTTCCTCGTGCGTAACCGACTCCCGAACCCTATTTTTCTCAGGATTTTCGCGTAGACCCAAGTTTGGCGTTCATTTTTGTTCAAGAATAAACTTTCTTTTCTAAAAAAGATAATTTATTAGGTGTCCGATCACACCTAGAAAAAAGATCAGTAGCGACTCCCTTTTTTTTAAACCGAAATTCCATTTTCAAATTTTCAAATAATCGCCTCAATTAGCGACCGAAAGCAAAATTTTTACGTCGCTACAGCTGGCGACTTCGCTGGGGACGTCAGTTTTTGAGAGTCGAGTCACTTAAACGCGTGTTATCAAAATTTTCAAAATTCCTTGTTCGAATTAATATTTAGTCGTGATCCCAAAATTGGGTTTTTGAAGTGTTGTATATATTCTCCCAACTTATTTTATCCGATTGTTATTCATCTTTAAATTTTTATGGTTTTAGTTTTGGTCTAGTTTTTTAAATAAAACGTAAAGGTTTGTGAGTTTCTCCCACACACCGTGCACTTGCATTTTGCATAACATGAGCTCTCTACCCGGGCCTCGTCCGTTTAAGTGAAAGTAAACGCTACGCCTTCGTGAGTTAACTCGTCCCTCTGTACAGGCTAGTGAATACTTTCAGGTTACATATGACTTATGCTTTCGTGAGTTAACTTGTCCCTCCGCATAGGCATAAGTAAATGTAACCCCTTGAATTGAACTCGTGAGCCTGTGATGGGCTATGACCGAAGCGTCGTACTAATCTTAGCAGATGACAGTACGGACAATTCGAGTACCTATCTAGAACCAAAACCGCATATAGTGAACCGTACGAGCCCTTTAACTAGAGCCATACCAAACCTCCGTCCGTTTAGTAGTCACCAAAATAAGTGCACGGGAGGAACGCCTCTTATCTTTTGCATCTTCACTTTCTATACAAGGGGACTGGGTCTGTTTAATAAACTAGATTTGGGTAGTTCGATTTGTTAAATTTTCCATGTTTTTCTGCCTATAATTAATTACTAATCAAGGTTGTTTGTCTTTGCCTTATTTCTTTTTCCATCATGCATTATAGGCATCATATTAGGAAGGTGTTGACTAGAGATCGGTTGCCAAAAAACGGGTTTCTAATGGAAGAGTCAACTATACAAAAAATCGAGAGCAATGCCGCGGTTCGAGATTGGTCTCTAAAGACTCAGAAAGAAAGAGGAGATAGTCTAGTGGAGGGATGTATTGCCAATTTGCCCGAGCACGTAACTGTGAATGTTCGCCAGAATAACCTTGAAGATTTGGTTCGGGTTTGGAATCAATGGAACTTGGACACTAGGGGTATCTTCACTGAAAAATATGAGGACATAGCCAACTTGATTACTGTCAACGTAGACGAACGAGTGATCCAAGCCATGGTCAGATTTTAGGATCCGGCCTACCAATGTTTTACTTTCAATCAGGAAGACATGACCCCGACTATAGAAGAGTATGCTACTTTACTTCGTGTCGAAAACGTACAACCTTATAATATATATATGAAAGAACCTAAGCCAATGACCTTCAAGAAAAAGTTAGTGAGATTGACAGACATGACTAACGCATGGGCCGAAAAACAGATAAAGAAGAAGAATGAAACCATTTACATTCCATGGTCTTCCCTACGAGACTTGGTTCTGAACCATCCTGACATGTTGAAAAGGGTAAATCTATTCGCTCTGGCTATTTACGGTTTGATCATCTTCTTGAAGGTCCTTGGACACATAGAAGTTGCGGTGGTAGATTTCTTCGAAAGGTTAAAACAAGGAATCATCCCCGTCCCAACTATCCTGGCCGAAACCTTCAGATCACTAAGTAGCTGTAGGAAGAAAGGGGAAGGTCGTTTTATCGGATGCGCGCAGTTACTCAATGTTTGGATTCTGAGCCACTTCTGAAAAGTAGAGCGCACACCGTTCCATATGTTTTCTAAAACATTCTCCCCGTTAGAAGCTTATCTCAAGAAAGAATGGCCGAAGGAGGTCACTGAACAACACTAGGTCTCAGTCTTTCAGAATCTTCGCGCCGATGACGTAACTTGGAGAGCCCCGTGGATACGCCCGTCAATTCTGCTATACAAGGTCGGAGATCAAGATTGGGTGCCACTACTCGGGTTATGAGGAAGAGTTGGATATGCTCCGTTAATGGTCCAAAGGTAATTTTCTTCACGACAATTCGTACCCGCCACCGGAGGAATAGCACAATCAGAGTTTGCTTTTGCGGGTGAAGGATATATGAAAAGGGTCCGAGATACTGCAAAGTCTTGGAAGAGAATTCATCACATGGAATTAGCTCTATATGTTGATACCCTCACCCAAGATTACGACATATGGAGAAAGCAACGGGTGAACAGCCAGCAAATCTCGTCGACAAATTACACCGTCCAGAATCCTTTCTCGGCAGAAGTGCTATCCCAGCTAGAAATAGCAAGACATGAATTTGAGCGTGAAAAGGTCAAAATGTTGCGGGACATTAGTATTCTTCAAGAAGAAAATTACCAGTTGAAGATCGACGTCTAGATCGAAAGGTCTAAAACCGAGAAAGTACAAAAAGAAGTTGAAGTCATAAGAAATAACTTAAGGGACCTTCATCTGGAAAATAAAAAGTTAAGAGTCACTATCAAGAACAGTGGGTCGGGTAAGTCGTCAACAGAGTGGAGAGAAGAATTAAACAATGCTAAAGGCGGGATGAAATTTTGGAAAAAGAGGGCAGAGAATGAGGAGGAAAAGGCTACGCGGGTTATGATAGAATTAAGAAAGAAAAGCGCTGAACACGAAGCTATGTCTACCAAATGGACAACCAGTCAATCTGAACGTCAAAGCTTAAGAGGAAGAGTACGGGATCTAGAAGATGCGTTGCAAGCTCGTCAGCAACAATTGGATACTCTCTTAAAATCCTTGGAAGAAAAGAATGATCAATATGATAGAGACACTCACGCTTATAAAATGGACCTCCAAGAAAGAGAAATGCAACTGGGCTTTTTGATCAACAAAATCCGTCAAGCGGCTGTGCACATGGTACAACTATCAGATGAAGCAGAGGATCTCAGTTGCCAATTCCCGCCGAGCCAACAATCGAGCATATCGGAGTTCTTAGAGCGAGTAAAGAAATATAGCGATATAGCTAGGAAGTTTGTGTAATGGCCGAATCAAAAATGGCGAAATGTTTTGTAATGAACTCTTTTGATGAATGAAATGCCTAATAGGGACTATCTCGAGATCAACACCAATTTCTCGCATTTCTTTCATGACTGACATTCATTCAACATTTATTCATTCATTCATTGCATATACATATCCCATAATCATTCACTAAGGTTAGAATCATATAATTCACAGTTGCAACACTTCAAATCTGGAACCACACTATTCGTATAAAACGCGTCGACAAGCTAGAGCAATGGAGGCTGAGTTCAATGAAAGAATCGAAATGATGAAAAGAATCCAGAGGGAATTACAAGAACAACTGGCTAAATCACAGCAAGAAACGAGGGATTTGATAGTAAGATATCAAGAGGAATCACTTGAACAGAAGAATCAAATGGCTAGAATGATGGAGATGATGTCAGTTTTGGTCAAAGGAAAAGGACCCATGCAGAACCCCGACAGTATGGAACCTCAATCAAGAATTAATCATGTCCAGGATCCTTCTATCCCCCAGGATTCACTCCACCGCATGCCCACGTAGCACAAAGAGGGTATACTCAAGGGGAATCCACAGGCTTGGAACAACGACCTATGCCATTTGCTCATCTAGGGCAAGGAACATTTATGTCAAATCCCGGAGCAACCCCTGCCAATCCTGTAGTTCCAGATTTAGATGATCCGACCGAAATAGCCAAGTTGAAAATAGATGATCACGAGGCTCAAGAGAGGTATATGTAACACCCCCTAACCCCAAACTATCCCGAAAAAGAGTTATGGAGCATTACTGGAGTTTACAGAATAATTACACACAATTTCATTTACTTTCTTATGTTTATGTCAAAGCTGTCTTCTTGAGCAGCAGTCACTAAAATATTTATAACTAGAGCTACGAAACTTCAAATTAAGTTCCGTTAATTTTCCTTAAAATTAGACTCATATACCTTTCTACCATAAAATTTTCAGAATTTTTAATATATCCAATTAGTACAGTTTATTTCTCAAAGTTACCCTTGGTCTGCTATTTGACAACTTCGACCCTTTTTTACTAAAATTTAATTATCTCCTAGCATAGGACTCGGATGATGTTCCCATTTATTTCTCTTGAAAATAGACTCATTAAATATTCTAAGGATATAAATTATAGCTCATAATTATTTTTATACAATTTTTAATGATTTTCCCAATTCAGAATAGGGAATTCCAAAATCAATCTGACATTGTCTCACAAAAATTCAAATTCATACCAAATTAGTCAAATCCTATTTTATACCATAGCCAAATCTAAATTTATTTATTTCATCCTTACATTTACAATTTCAAAATGACATACACATAAGACATCCTAGGTACATGCCATTACCAATAATTAACACACTTTACCTTAATGAATTCGGGATCGGACTGGGATGTTGATTCAACGTTCTATCTTTACTAAACCTGCGCACGGAAACAAACCGTACGCTGATTATGGTATACTCAGTGGTATTTCTATAATCCGAACACTTGATAATATAACAATTAAACTTAAAATCACAATGATAAATATAAACATTCATTTATTTATTTTATAGATAAGTTTCATTTACTTACCATAAAAATTTTATACAAGCCATATAACAAACACAACAACATATTTGCTCAATTCTTTTCATTTGCTTACTGTATAAATTCTTTTAATATATTCACAATTCACTTGTATTCACACTTTACTTCTTAACAATATACCATTTTAATTCATTCTAACATCAATCATCATCCATTTGAACTTCACTCATTTCATGAACCTTTTGGTTCATATTTTCAATCTCATATATCAATTTCAATTCTCAATTCAATTTCTCATTTCATTCCAATAGTTCAATCAATCAAATTCACTCGATTTATCTTTTCACTTATTTACCCCTATTAACAAATTCGGACTTTAACGGATACACGGATTCCAACCCAAACACACCAGTACGGCACATTGTGCCTAAAACGGTACATAGTACCTGATCAGTATATGACACATAAAGTGCCTAAAACGACACACGAGGTGCCTGATACGACACACGAGGTGCCTGAAATACGACACATAAAGTGCCTGATCGATAAAGCCGGCAAATCCCGTACACTTCCAGATCCTATGGCATGCCAATTATATCCGACTCAGCCCGACTAGTTAATAGGGTATTTCATTCACTTTCTCAATTTAATAATTCTTTCATCAATATACCATTTTGATAATCACATATATTCACCCATTTTCACAATTCATACAATTTCATTCAATTCAACAATATATTTCAATTATTCACATTAATTCATAATTCAATACAATTCAATTCACTTTTCAATATCAAATATTCAAATATCACAATCTCATATATTCATATCAATTTCCTCATATTTCTAATCAATATATTTTCAATATAATATTCATTCAATATTCAAATTTCTACATAAATCATATATATTATATAATTCAATCAATATAAATTCAATCAAAATAATTTCAATCAATATAAATTCAATAAATTCATCGCATACCAAAATCAATCCATTCCAATTGTAAAACATCATAATTCTAATACTAACAATTGTCATATGTATATAAATATAACAAATAATAACTAAGTTCGGATTATAGAAATACAAACCGTATTTTCTCGAGTTAACTCCCTTTGTCTTTGCCATTTTTTTCCTTGCTTAGCCGAGGTTTCCCCAGACAACATTAGCTACGGGAATTAAAACAATTCATATTCGTTAATTCACTACTAATTTATATCTAATTAATACAATTTTTATTCAATTTCTACTTTAATTTCAATTTAATCTTAACTAGATTCACTTACTTTTTCTATCTCAATTCATACTTCATTTCTATTCAAATTTTGTCCAAACTCATATTTAACTATTAAATTTCCAGCATATTTTCATAATTTCGAATTTATTTCCATTTAATCCCTAAAACTCAAAACTTATATCTTAGTTTACGATTCAATCCTTTATTCAATTCCAATCAAAATTTCTATCAAATAAACCCCCAATTCCATCATTTTATTCAACATGAACCATACTTAGAAATCTAATGACTTTCAAAATTTCTACTTAAAACAAGTAGTATTTATCTCTAGGATTCTAAAAACTCAAAAATCATAAGAAAAGGGGCTAAATTGACTTACCAAATTAACTTGGAACCTTTAAGACCTTATTTTTCCCTTTTTCTTTTCTTCCTTTCTCCCTTCTCTGTTTCGTCCCCTGCTATTCTGTTTCTTTCCTCTTTTTATTCTTTTGTTTCTTTCTTTTGTTTCTTTTATATATATAATGACAATAATAACTATAATAAAAATCTATTTAATAACAAATATTTATTTAACACCTGTACCAATCATTTTTATACACTTGTTTTTCTTCTTTATATATATATATACATATATATTTAATAATTTAATAATATACATAATTCAAGAAAAATCTTGATTTTTCTTCCATTCACCGCCTCATTTCATGGGTATGGCTTAATTGCCATTTTGATCCTTTTATTTTCTATTACTTTAAAACTAAACTTTCACATTATATTCAATTTAATCTTTTATCCAATTATCCTTAATTAAGCTAAATTTACTTAATTAAACTTTAATTAATCACTCACTTAACTTCATAAATATTTTTACTTTTTTTTTAATAAATATTTTCTAATCCATTTTTTAGAAACGGTGACCCAAAAATACACTTTTCTAATAACTTTAAAGTTCGGATCGTTACAGTATAGGAGCTTGGAGGAAAGACTTAAGGCAATAGAATGCACTAAAGTCTTCTCTGCACTAGGTGCTAAAGAACTCAGTTTGGTACCTGACCTAATCCTGCCTCCGAAGTTCAAGGTGCCTGATTTCGAAAAGTACGATGGGACAAGATGTCCAAAAGCGCATCTTGTCATGTTTTGCCGAAAAATGACCGGTTACGTGGACGAAGATAAGCTACTCGTACATTGTTTTTAAGATAGTCTAGAAGGATCAGCTCTTCGGTGGTACAACCAGCTCAGTAAGGAAAGGATCCGATCCTGGAAAGACTTGGCGTCGGCATTCTGTGAGCAGTACAAGCATGTATCAGATATGGTGCCTGATCGGATGACTTTACAAATAATGGAGAAAAAACCGTCAAAAACTTTTAGACAGTATGCTCAGAGATGGAGGGACGTATCAGCCCAAGTGGAACCCCCACTAACAAAAACGGAGATAACCGTCCTCTTTATCAACACCTTAAATGTGCCGTTTTATGACAAACTAGTGGGAAGTGCCACAAAAGATTTTGCGGATATTGTAATATCCGGTGAGCTTATAGAAAATGCCGTCAAGAACGGTAGAATGGAAGGTCAAGAAAGTTCAAGAAGGGTAGCGCCCATGAAGAAGAAAGAACCAGAAGCCCATATGGTGGGAATTGGAAGCCGCTATACCCCGAGTCCGTATCCCAAACCAATCCCGACCTCGAAATTATCCACCTTCGAATTTCTATTATCCTCCTCAAATCCCTTACTATCAAACATCACCTCCTTTGTAACACTCCTTAACCCCAAATCATCACCAAAAGAGGGTTATGGAGCATTACTGGAGTTTACAGAATAATTACACACAATTCCATTATTTTCTTATGTTTATGTCAAAGCTGTCTTCTTGAGCAGCAGTCACTAAAATATTTATAACTGGAGCTACGAAACTTCAAATTAAGTTCCGTTAATTTTCCTTAAAACTAGACTCATATACCTTTCTACCATAAAATTTTCAGAATTTTTAATATAGCCAATTAGTACAGTTTATTTCTCAAAGTTACCCTTGGTCTGCTATTTGACAACTTCGACCCTTTTTTACTAAAATTTAATTATCTCATAGCATAGGACTCGGATGATGTTCTCGTTTATTTTTCTTGAAAATAGACTCATTAAAGATTCTAAGGATATAAATTATAGCTCATAATTATTTTTATACAAATTTTAATGATTTTCCCAATTCAGAATAGGGAATTCCAAAATCAATCTGATATTGTCTCACAAAAATTCAAATTCATACCAAATTAGTCAAATCCTATTTTATACCATAACCAAACCTAAATTTATTTATTTCATCCTTACATTTACAATTTCAAAAAGACACACACATAAGACATCCTAGGTAAATGCCATTACCCATAATTAACACACTTTACCTCATTGATTTCGGGATCGGCCTGGGATGCTGATTCAACGTTCTATCTTTACTTTACCTGCGCACGGAAACAAACCGTACGCTGAGTATGGTATACTCAGTGGTATTTATATAATCCAAACACTTGATAAGATAACAATTAAACTTAAAATCACAATAACAAATATAACTATTCATTTATTTATTTTATAGATAAGTTTCATTTACTTACCATAAAAATTCTATACAAGCCATATAACAAACACAACAACATATTTGCTCAATTCTTTTCATTTGCTTACCGTATAAATTCTTTACAATATATTCACAATTCATTTGTATTCACACTTTACTTCTTAACAATATACCATTTTAATTCATTTTAACATCAATCATCATCCATTTGAACTTCACTCATTTCATGAACCTTTTGGTTCATGTTTTCAATCTCATAACTCAATTTCAATTCTCAATTCAATTTCTCATTTCATTCCAATAGCTCAATCAATCAAATTCACTCGATTTATCTTTTCACTTATTTACCCTTATTAACAAGACTCGGACTCTGATAGATACGCGGATTCCTCCCAAACACACCAGAATATCCAACCCAAACACACCAGGAATATTATAAATCCTCCATAACACACCAGTATATCATATCCTGCCAAACACACCAATAAGGCATTAAATGCCTCTTCGGATAAACCGAAGTATATAATAACAGAAACATCTTCTCGGCCGAACTACAAATCTCCCCATCACATCACAAATCCAATGGCATGTCATTTGTATCCAATCTGGTCCAATACTGTTAATAGGGTATTTGATTCACTTTCTCAATTTAATAAGTCTTTCATCAATATACCATTCTAATAATCACATATATTCATATCAATTCCCTCATATTTCCAATCAATATAATTTTTTTCAATATAACATTCATTCAATATTCAAAATTTTACATAAATCATATATATATTATATTTCAATCAATATAAATTCAATCAAAATGATTTCAATCAATATAAATTTGATAAATTCATCACATACCAAAATCAATCCATTTCAATTGTAAAATATCATAATTCTAACACTAACAATTGTCATCTGTATATAAATATAACAAATAATGACCGAGTTCGGATTATAGAAATACAAACCGTATTTTCTCGAGCTAACTATCGTTGTCTTTGCCATTTTTCCTTGCTTAGCCGAGATTTTCTGAGACAACATTAGCTATTAAACTTCCAAACCTTCAAACCCTAATTCTCTCTTTTTCTTTTCTTTCTCCTTTCTTTCTTTCCTTCCCCTGCTTTTCGTTTGCCTATTCTGTTTCTTTTCTTTGTTTCCTTTCTCTTTTTCTTTATTTATTTACTATATATATATATATAATAATAATAATAAAATATCTATATTTAAAAATCTATTTAATAACAAATATTTATTTAACACTTGTATGCTTTTTTTATTATTACACATGTCACAAATTTTACCATACATTTGTCATAATTTAATATATTTATTACATAAAAATCTCATGATATAATTATTTAATTAATAAATATCTTATTTAATATTAAATACTAATATTACAATTGTACACACTTATATTTCACATTTGTACCAATAAATTCATTACAATTGTCATTATTTAATTTATTTATCAAACAAAAATCTCATTATTTAATTATTTAATTAATAAATATCTTTTATTCTAAAATTAAGTAAATATACAATTATATTCCAAGTGTTCAAATACATATATTACACTTGTACAATTTTATCATCACACATTTGTCTTTATTTCAATTTATTTCATAATATAATAACTTAATATCAATTAAATAATAATAACCATAATAATAAATTAATTAATTAATATAAGAAAATCCTAGTCTCTTCCATCTTTTGCCGCCTAAATTCATACATTAGGCATAATTGCCTATTTGGTCCCCTTTTATTTTCTTTTAATCTACAATTCAACTTTCATCATTTATTCGATTTAGTCATTTTTCCTAATTACTCTTAATTAAGCTAAATTCACTTAATTAAAACTCTAATTAACCACTCTATTAAATTCATAAATATTTTTAATAAATATTTTCTAATCCATTTTTCAAAAACAGTGATCCGAAAATATACCTTTCTAATAACCTTAAAGTTTGGGTCATTACATCATTATTCTTCTTACCCCGTTTACGCTACAAGCAACCTAAGACCAACCGCCACGTTCCCGCAAAATACAATGCCCGTCCAAAGCCAACCCAAAAACGAGCAAAGGCCAGCAAAACCCAATTCCGAGAGACCACAATTTACCCCTATTCCCGTGTCATATAGGGAACTGTACCCAAAACTTTTGGAGAAGCAATTGATATCCCCGCATTATATGGCACCCCTAAGGCCCCCATACCCGAAACGGTACGACCCAAACGCTAGTTGTGCATACCATGCGGGAAACCAGAGACATTCCACAGAAAATTGCCTAGCCTTTAAGAGGAGAGTTCAATGACTAATTGATGCGGGTATCCTACGATTCGATAGTGCTAGTAATGCAACTGGGAACCCGTTCCCTAACCATACTGAAGAGAATGTGAGCATAGTGGGGAAAGAGGACGAATGGCAAGTCAGAAGATGTGTTTCAAAAATAAAGACGCCTCTGCAAAAAATCTGGGAGGTACTAGTTAAGAAAGGATTGCTTTGTCACCCAGATAGAATTCTCAGGGAAGAAGGTCAAAGTTTTTGCAATTTTCATGGAATTGTAGGACACGACATTCAGTCGTGTGAGGAATTTAAAAGGTTGCTTCAAGACCGAATGGGTAATAAGGAGATTAAGGTCCTTAACAAGAGGGAAGAGACCAACGAAAGAGAAGTATGCGCCTCTGACAACCAGTCATCAGGTCTCCCTTATAGCACGAATCGACCGTTAGTAATTTATTACGACGCGACGAAGGAGCTGGTGAAACCAAAAATGATAATCGAAGTATCGTCTCATTTCTCGTACAAGGACGACAAAGCCGTACCATAGAAATACGACGTCAATATCGTCACACTTGAAGATGAAAAACTCAAAACCATAACTGGAGATGTTGGAGAGGTAGGTCATTTTACCTGAAGTGGAAGATGTTATTCGAAAGAGGTCGAACCAGTGAAGAAGAACAGTGACTGGAAGCAAAAAGGGAAAGCAGTGATGCATGAGGCAGAAGTTGAGCAAGAAATTCCACCCGTGCAAGAAACTAAAAAGCCTGTGGATGAAGAAGCACAGGAGTTCTTGAAATTTATCAAGCACAGTGAATACAATGTGGTGGAACAATTGAATAAGCAACCAGCACGTGTAACAGCTCGATTTTGGGCCTAGTCGGAACAGTGGTTTCGGGACCACTATTTCAAGGCTAGAGAAAATTATTTTAGTATTATTTTATGTGTTATAATATAATTTTATAAGTGCATGTAAATTTTGGTAAGTTAATTTTAGCAATTTCTAGTCCAATTTCGAAAAAGGACTAAATCGCGTAAAAGGTAAAAGTTGTGTTTAATACCTAAAGGTGTTAAATTGCCTTGTATCTTAAATTGGGGGTATTTAAAGTGAAATTAGGCCATTGAAAGTGTGATGGCCGGCCATGGGAGACAAAATTGTTGAAAAGTCAAAATTAGGTGAAATTTGGTCACCAATTTTGACTAGTTTTATTATTAACAAATCAAAAAGAAAAAGCTATCATTTTTCTCTTCTACTTCACCGAAATATGCAGCAAAGAAAGGGTTTTGAAGCTGGAAAATTTCAGCAACATATTTCCCTTGCTTGTAAGTGATTTTAATGTCTTTGCTTGATGATTTTTACATTTTTGGAACCCTAAAGCATGAGCTTTCATAAGAGGGGACTATTTTGCAAAATGATGAAGAGTCTAGGGTTTTTCCATGAGAGTAAATGTGTTGTTTGCTGTGTTTTTATGGAATATTATGAGTCTTGGTTGTCTAATAAACAACTTTTGTGAAAGAAATTGCATGAAAACACCTTAAAAAAGGGATAGATTGCTAAGTTGTAAAATGAGTTGGAATGTGTAAAATAGTTGAAATTATGAGTTGCTATAGTTATGAAAATGGTTCATCTAGACTCAAGGAGTAAAGAAATGTGATAAAAATTATTTTACGAGCATTGGGGCAAAAGTGCAAATATGCAAAAGTTTAGGGGTCAAAATGAAAATTTGTAAAAATATGATTTTTAGACCCATATGAATATTGTGACTGATTGGTAGGCTAAATGTGATATTATAGATCAAGAAAATCGAGATTTGGACCTAGAACGGAAAGAAATCGATTAAGGGATGATTTTGTCCTTTTCACCTTTGTGGTATCGAGGTAAGTTTGTATGTAAACAATACCATGCTATACATGTATTTAAATGTTATCATTACATGAATTGTACAGATATTAAGTGTATGTGATTAATAGAAATATGATAAGACAAAGCCTTAATAGACGAGGAAAAATCCCGTTTGAACCTTAGGAATAGAATAGGATACGAGTGACATGTCACTAGGAATTATGAGTCTAGATGACTAGCTCGAGAGTGAGCATTGAAATGTCATGAGATATGAGGTAGCTTTAGATACAATTGAGGCACTTATGTGCAAAGGCTTTTCCGAGTATCCAATTAGTATTCCAAGTGTTCAACGGGTAATCCAAGGAAAGAGTTGATGATGGTCCCAATGAGGTAAGTCATTGGTGAGTATACACTTGAGTTATGTTACGAGTTGTGCAAGTATGTATATTAAGCCTATTAGAATGCCTTGATATGTGATGATCTATGATGCATAATATGTGTTCTTACCATGATGGATGAAATGATGTTGTATTAATTTTGTGAACAATGATCATGAATGAGTAACTTAGCCTTGAAAGATTTGAGTTACTGCAGTAGTGTAACTTTGAAAATACACTAAAAATAGTGGAAAATGAGTTAGAGGCAGAATAAAATATGGGATTAAATCTCAATGAGTCTATTTTCACATGAAAGAAACAGGGGAAGAAAAAGAATTCCATATTATGTGATATTTGAATTCTTGTGAAACAGGGTCTGAATAAATTTGAGATCCCCTGTTATAACTTTAGAAATTCACAAAAAATTGTACAAAAATTATTAAGAGTTATAACTTACATTCATAGATTCCTTATTGAGTCTATTTTTATGGGAAATAAACGGCATGGTCGTTGGAATTTTGTACAGGGAGAAATTCGGTTTGGAGTGCATAGGGGTCAGAGTGGTCATACCCTGAAACAGGGGAGACTTTAACTAATAAACTGTACTATTTGGATTAACCAAAATTTCTGGAAATTTAATGGAAGAAAGGAAAATAAGTCTAGTTTCAGGGAAAATTAATAGAACTTAATTTGGAGTTTCGTAGCTCCAGATATAAATAATTTAGTGACTATTTCTCAGGAAGATAGCTTGCAGTGAACTTGAGAATATGTTGCAAACATTGATAAAACAAGTTAATGAGTTGCTTATTGTTTTCATATGAACTTACTAAGTGAAAGCTTACCCCCCTTCTTTCCCATGTTTTCTAGAGTTTCCAGGTTAGCTCGGGTTGGAGGCCGTCAGAGATATTATCACACTGTCGAGTTAACGCTATCGGCGTAAGTAAACTCAAGTGATTCTAGTCTATGGCATGTATAGGGTTTTAATGTGAATATGTAATATTATGATTTAGCCAAAGGCATTGGTTTTTTATTAAGGTAGTATTAGTCATGTAAATTGGCCTATGTCGGCTAATATCGTTATGGGCCCATATGATTATTCTTATGTATGTATGTTGTTATCTCTTGTGATGTGGCTTACATCATGTATGCCTAGAGATTGAATTGAGATTCATTGATGAGCTAATAACTAATGCAGGATTAAGTGATTGGTAAATAGTTAATAATGCTTCATGACAGGTTTGTGGATATGATTATGCATGCTTTGTGATGGACATGAGGTTTGATGACATGTTGATAGCTATAGCATTAATATGGTAAAGATGAAAGAAAAACTTATTGTAATGGTTGCATGTGAAATTACCATGGTCATGTCATGTTAGGAAGGTTTAAGTGCCTAATTTTGCCATGTTGTATGCTATTGTATAAGTATGCGTGCATATGTTGTGAGTGTGACAAAATGGCTTGGAAAATAGCCTTGTATTTGTCCAGGTTTTGGACATGGGTTCGGGACACGGGCGTGTTCTTAGCACCCGGGCGTGTGTTCTATACCTACACGGGCGTGTGGAGCCTTGATACAAGAGATTTCCTAAGTTTTTCATGAGTTCTCGGTTGGGTCCCGAACCACCCCGAATGCATGTATTGGGCCTCGTAAGCTCACATAAAGGACAGATTGCATGAGAAAAGAAAAGTTTTTAATTATTTGAGATTTCATGGCCCTGTTTAGTATGGAAGTGTTAGTAAAAGTCAGGTAGCACCTCGAACCCCGTCCAGGCGTCGGATGCGGGCAAGGGGTGTTACAGCACAAATCTCGGTTTTATCTCTGCTATTAAATTTGGAGCCACACCGGAACGCTTTGCTGAAAATGTTAAATCAAGCTTATGTGGCAAACAATATATCCGTGGAGAAGCTTGACAGATGGGTGAACAACTTGAATGCGGATAATTTTATCTCTTTTAGTTATGATGAAATACCACCCAATGGTAGAGGCTCAGTGAAAGCACTGCATATTACGACTCGTTGCAAAGGCTACATAATACCGAACGTGCTCATCGATAATGGGTCGGCACTCAACGTCATGCCTTTGGCCACACTTTCCAGAATTCTGATGGATTTGTCCTATTTAAGGCCCTGTCATTCCACGGTAAGGGCATTCGATGGGATAATGCGTGAAGTCATGGGAAAGATTGAGATCCCTCTAGAAGTGGGTCCCTACATATATGATGTTGATTTCCAAGTCATGGACATTACACCCTCATATAACTGTCTTTTGGGAAGACCCTGGATCCATTCCGCTGGAGCGGTCCCATCATCCTTCCATCAAAAGGTGAAATTTATCATGGATGGCTGTCTGGTCACTGTCGAGGGAGAAGAAGATATTGTCGCATCTATCTCTACTGATGCGCCATATCTTGAAGTAAGCAATGACGTAGTGGAATGCTCCTTCCGATCCCTTGAATTCATCAATGCCACTTTTGTCACCGAGGGAAACAGAATCCCGGTGCCAAAACTGTCGAGAAATACTAGAATGGGTGTCAAGTTGACTGTAGAAAAGGGAGCTCGAGCGAGAAGAGGTTTAGGGAAATATCTACAAGGAATAGTCAGGGCCCTAAAGCCAGTATACCACAAGGCCCGATACGGTTTAGGGTTCCAGCCGGACATGCGTCAAAGAAGAAAACAGTGGAAGAAAGATCAGGAAAGAAGGATCGCGAGAACATTAGGCCGAGAACCAGAATGGGAGCCCATGGAATTCCCTTATGTGTCAAGAATATTTACGTTTGCGAGAATGATATACCCAGGGCAGTATAGTGCATAAAGCACAATATTAATGATCGAAGAAAGTTTTCAGAATATCAGTATAAATGTCATTGACAAAGGAGTTGACGCGAGTAAAGACGTCTCAAAGATACGCCCTTGTCCCCCGGGTTTCATGTTGAACAATTGGACTGCCGAGGATTTTCTTGTAGCTTATAAGTTTTCAGAGTAATGCTCAAACGTTAACATTCTGTTATGTCCTTAGATATAATAGAATTCTTTTGTAAGAGCTTGCATTCGCTCTTTATCATTTAAATGAATATCAATGAAGATGCATTTTGTCACGATTTTTCGCATTATCACTAATTCCATAATCATTTCATAGCCTATCTTTACAATTGCCTTATGCCATACCATAACATTCAGTTTGTTGGTTTTAATACTTAGATGCCCCTCTATAGTTTCCTTTTCCATTCAACTTTCAGGTGCTCAGATATCAATTGCATGAACAAACTCGTTACGAGTCCTGAAATCAATTTTAAGAAGGCTATTTGTTTAGGAGAATTCGAAGCCGAAGAAAATGCTGAAGACTATGTCTCGTCTCCTGACTTGCTAAGAATGGTGGAACAAGAGGATAAACAGATTTTGCCTCATCAAGAATCTGTTGAAACAATAAACTTAGGAACTGAAGAAAGGAAACAAGAAGTGAAGATTGAGACCTCTATTTCAGGGGGCATCAGGTATAATTTGATTGCTTTGCTCCGTGAGTACAAAGATGTATTCGCATGGTCATATCAGAACATGCCAGGGCTAGATGAAGATTTAGTGGTCCATAAACTCCCATTAAGGCCAGAATGCAAACCCATTCAGCAAAAGCTGAGACGAATGAGACCTGAGATGCTATTGAAGATAAAAGAAGAGGTCAAAAAGCAATTTGATGCGGGTTTCTTACAAGCTTCCAATTATCCAGAATGGGTGGCTAACATAGTCCCGGTACCAAAGAAAGATGGCAAAGTACGAATGTGCGTGGATTATCATGACCTGAATTGAGCAAGTCCTAAAGATAATTTTTCCTTACCACATATTGATACGTTGGTGGATAACACAACAAAACATTCATTTTTTTCTTTCATGGATAGATTCTCGGGGTATAATCAAATCAAGATGGCCCTTGAGGATATGGAGAAAACTACATTCGTAACAATATGGGGAACATTTTGCTACAAGGAAATGCCGTTCGGATTAAAGAATGCTGGGGCAACATATCAGAGGGCTATGGTGACGTTATTCCATGATATGATGCATAAAGAAATAGAGGTCTACGTCGACGATATGATTGCTAAATCTCAAGGGGAAGAAGAGCATATAGTGAACCTGAAGAAGTTGTTCGACAGACTGAGAAAGTTCCAGCTAAAGCTCAATCCGGCCAAATGTACGTTGGGGGCTACCTCGGGAAAATTGCTAGGCTTCATTGTCAGTGAAAGAGGTATCGAGGTTGATCCAAATAAAATAAAAGCCATTCAAGAGTTACCACATCCGGGCATGCAAAAGAAAGTCAGAGGATTTTTAGGAAGGTTAAAATACATCGCCCGATTCATCGCTCAACTTACCAACCAATGCGACCCAATCTTTCGGCTTCTTCAAAAACATAACCCGGGAGAATGGAATGAGGAATGCCAGGTGGCCTTTGATAAGATAAAACAATATTTGTCTAGTCCTCCAGTGCTAGTACCGCCAACTCTGGGAAGACCATTGATATTGTATTTGACTGTGTTCGAAAATTCAATGGGTTGCGTACTGGGGCAACACGACGAGTCAGGAAAGAAAGAAAAGGCGATCTACTACTTCAGTAAAAAGTTCATTGAATATGAGGCAAAGTATTCATCCATTGAAAAATACTGTTGTACTCTGGTTTGGGTAGCTCGGAGACTCAGGTAATACATGTTGTATCATACGACATGGTTAATTTCAAAGCTGGATCCAATAAAGTACATGATGGACTCACCTGCACTCTCAGGAAGAATGGCACAGTGACAGATCTTACTATCGGAATACGACATCGTCTATGTGAGTCAAAAGTCAATAAAAGGAAGCGCAATAGCTGACTTATTGGCAACCCGAACAATGGATGACTACCCAAACCCAAAATTAAAAAAAATATAAAAATCCCTAGCCCAATAATATAGCCCAAATTAGAAAAAAAAGAAGGGAAAACCTAACCCTAGCCTCAACTTTCGGTGCCACTTGCCTCTGACAACCCCACCAGTCATTTCCATACCTTGCAAAAAGTAAAGCAAACAAGCAAGACAAAAAAATATAGCAAAAGTAGTAATAAAAAAACTTGTAAAATGGCTATAAAAAGCCAAGCAAAATATTGTAAAAAAGGGGGGGAGGATTTTTTTAGTTTTGATTTTCTTTGGCTGTTGTTCTGTTTTGAAAAAAAGAAAAAGACTGTTAGACAAATGTATTGAAAATCAAAAAGCAAAACAACAGAAGAAAAAATGTGGATTTTAATCTCTATTTCTCTTATTCCTTTAGTTTATTTCTTTCCTTTCTTTTTGTTTTCTTTCGATTCAATCTCATAGTTTTTCATTATAAATCGTTTTTAAATAAAAAGAAAAAAGAAAAATTTACCTGGATCTTGGTGGCCCTGACCACTGTCGACGGTGGAAGCCCCGGCGGCTTCAAAGAGCCACAATGACGGCGGCAAAAATGGGTTTAGAAACCTTAACCGAAAAAAAGGGGAAAGGAGGTGGGGCGTTCTTTGTTTGCTTAAACAAAAATGAAGTAAAGAATAAAAAATAAAAAAAATAACAAAGATGAAATGGCGTCACAAATACTAGGCCAAGCATGTTTCTGCTTTTGGGACAAATTGTGTAAATGGTCTCTCCTCCTTTCTGGTCCTTTCAAATCAGCTCATTGTTACTTTTAAATTCCGCCCAAAATATTATTTTAATTACATTTTAGTACTGGTTGGAGTCGCACCGTTTTGATGGTATGGGAATATTCCCAATTCGGTCCTCCACTTTTGCGCGTATTTCATTTCAGTCTCTTTTTTTTTGTTTATTCATCTGTTTGTTACATTATATCCCTCACATATATATTAAGGACTTTAATGCTTACTTTCTAAATATTTGTTGTTCTTATTATCTTCATTTAAATATTTGTTATTTTATCATTTTCACGCTGCTAATATTTATTTATTTGTCTATCCATATATTATTTATTTCCTTTTATATATTTCCCCGTATTTCCCTTTCATTATTTTCCTTTTACTTTACTATTATTATTATCATATTATTAAATTAATTAGCTTTGCATTATTATTACTATTACTATTATATTTCTTTTATATTCATTTATCTATTCTTTTTTTTACTTTGTTTTACCATTTATTTATATCCCTTTATGATTTTAAAATTTTGGTTATTATTATATTATTATTTTTCTCAACCTTCACATATTATTATTATTGTTATTATTATTATTTTTACTATCTAATATATTATTATACTTATTTTTACCCCTATTATATTTATTATTAATATTAGTATATATTTTATTGTACGTATATATATACTTTTATATATAGTAGTATTTTTATATATCATTATATTTATTATTATGCTTATTATTTTCACTATTGTTACTTATTATTTTATTTTAATATTATTATGTATTATTTGGTATACATACATCTTTCTGTACATATTGTTATTATACATATATTATTTTATTATGGTATTAATACATTTTTACTTTTTTTCTTTTATTGTAAATATTATTTGTTATTACTCTAATATCTTAATATTATGTTATAATGTTTTTTATTAATCACTTCATTATATCATGTTTGCACCGTTTATTTATTTATGAATTTTTATTTTAAAAAAATAGTTTATTCATTTTTTTCTTCTTCTTTTTATTTATAAATAAGGCAACGTGCCGATTTAATATTAAGCCATTGATTTCATCGCTATGTTGGGTGAATATCATCGGCTAGTGTTAAAAATGGGATGTCCTTTTTAAAAAAATCAAAAAATTTAAAAATTCTCGTGTTTTGAAATAGGATATTTATTTTTGTGATTATTGGTAAGTGATCAAACTTTATTTTTAAAATGTAGATGAGGATATGTAATTTGTCAAAATTCTAATACTGTAAACTTTTCGCGTTTACAAAATTTTTCGTGTTTTAAAAAAAAAATTTGATCCCAAAAATTTTCGTGTTTTCAAAATTTTAGTGTTTTAAAAAATTCTCGTTTTTCAATCGGATCACGGTTAAATGGCAAATTGAATTCGTATTTTTGAAAATCAAGACAACACGTGTTTAATAAAGATACCAATTTTGGGCGTCATGAGGGTGCTAATACCTTCCTCGTGCGTAACCGACTCCCGAACTCTATTTTTCTCAGGATTTTCGCGTAGACCCAAGTTTGGCCTTCGTTTTTGTTTAAGAATAAACTTTCTTTTCTAAAAAAGATGATTTATTAGGTGTCTGATCACACCTAGAAAAAAGATCGGTGGCGACTCCCTTTTTTTTTAAACCGAAATTCCATTTTCAAATAATCGCCTTAATTAGCAATCGAAAGCGAAATTTTTACGTCGCTACAGAAGTCGTCTAGTGATATAAATATATAACAAATCTAATTTTAAATCTAAAATGATCTAAATTATTTAAAAAATTAAAATAATAAGAATTTTTCAAGATTTGCATATTTTCAACATTGTTTCAAAGAGATCCAAATGTTTATGTATTTGAAAAGACTATGTACAAGTGATAAAGATTAATCATGTAAGTGAGAGACGGAATAAAGGTAAGAAAGTAATCCATAAGCAATATCAAGGTAATAAACTCCCAACATGTTAGTAGTGGTATAGAACAGGAAAAGAGGAGGACCATGTAGTGCAATAAGCGTGACGTCCAAGGTAATAAAGATGAAGTAGCCATATTTTGAAACATATTTCAAAGTCCGAACACATAACAAGATGACTAATGAAAGGGGGCTGCAAATAAATAACAAGATGACTAATGAAAGGGGCCTGCAAATAAATAAAGCTATTACATTATGAGTGTTTGTTTCTTACTGTATAAAACTAAATGAGGAGGCAATATTTACATAAATAACCATTGTAAAACGCTTCTTTTTCTTTTTTTCATTTATATGAAAAAGTTACAAATATCTAATAATTTTTCATAATAATCTATCTCAATATTATAAATGTGATCGATGTGAGTTTTTCCAATAGCTTGAATTTTACTATCCATAACTTGCTCCAAGTGATCGATCACTAATTCATTAGCATTAACTTCAAAATGAAATTGAAAATAATGCAAAGTTAAATTTAGGTTAAAATATGTTATTTGTCCATTTAATAATTGAGTTCTTTTATTTTTTTTTATTTTAAAAATTATAGTTTGATAGGTATCATTATTAATAGTTTCTGTTAAAATGTGTTAATTTAATTATTTTTCATCAATCATATGATATGTTATATGAGGTCAATTTAATTAATATGTCAAACTGAAAAATTTTGATAAAAAAAAATAACTTACAATTTCAATGATTAAATTAAAAATTTTAAAATCAGAATAGTTGTAAGACTTAATTTCTAATTTTTTAAATACAAAAAACTAAATCTCAAAATTATCAATATTGAAACTCACACCATATTTTAACCTTAAATTTAATTATGGTTAGTGACTTATATGATAATCAATCGCAACAAAAATTTTAATATTCCATTTATCAACTAACCCCGCTTTTAATATTTTTAACTTATTGAGTTAGGAAATTATTAAAAGGAAATACTTTTTACAAGTTATAACTTATCATAGATTTTAAATCTTTAATTTTTTTATTTTAACCAATAATTCATTTAAATTTTAATATATATTTTCACGTAATTTTTTTCTACCATATTAATTTAGAAAAATTAATTAAAGTTTTTATCTTTTACTTAAACTATTAAAAAGAGATTATTTGGTATAGTAAAAATTTTAAACTCCGTAAATAAAGTTTGAAGTTGACAAATGTCTTATATAGATATAGTAAAATATAAAAATAAACACATTAATTGTTGAAGATTACTTATAGAATAAAAAATACACTATTAATATACTAAATATTAATGACATTAAAAATATAATATTTTATTAACATATTCATTTTTACCATAATTTAAAGATAATCATATTATTCATTTATTAATTTTACTTAATGTTAATTAAATAAATTGTCCAAACGTACAAAAAGAAAAAAGGACATCCGCATCCAGGTCCGCAGCTTTGTGAAATTTGGCTCTAGCTGCAGATTCTGTTGACTTTTAGAAAGCTTGACTCTACCTGCATCGAATATATTGTTAAATTTTGACAGAGTGATTTACCTAATGGTATGATCATGCATGCAGCTGTACTAGTGTAGTGATGTATATACAGAGATGATCCAGGGCGCGGGTGGTCGCTGTTTTGGAATTTTTAAATTTTATATATAAATTATTATGTATTTTGAATTTAATAACAATTATCTCTTAATCAAATTATATTTCATACAATTCAACATAAAGTTATACTTTATATTTCAGTTTTTAATTATATAATTTTAATAATAATAATAATTAAATATTAATATATTTAAAATTTTAGAGGCTCAAGATGGACTATAAAGTTAAATTTCATAATTAATTGATTTAATTTATACACATACATATTAGGTTAGTGACTTTCTTGTATTTTGATTTGTATATCTTGTTAAGGAATTATCATCCTCTAGTAAGATATCAACATTGTCGAGAGAAAAAGAAAGGAGTTTGATGTCGAGACTGAGAGCACAGAGTAAAAAGAATTACAAATTATCTTCTTTTCGACTTCTTACGTAAAAGACCTCTCGAAAAATATTTTTGCAAAAATTATATTCTTTATTTATTTGAGTTAAAATTTTTTCCTAATATGTTGTTTAATATATTATTACAGTTTTTAAATTTTTTTTATTAAATTATGGTAAACAAAAAGATTAATTTTTTTTAATAAAAGAGTGCCCGAATATAATAATGACCAATCAATTCCTTAACCTTATCTTATTAGTGAAGAAAAATAAAAAATCGGATCTTCCCAATCTCCTGAACGAGATATTAAGTCTTCTCAATCTCAAGCTCCTAAATGCAATATCGATCTTCCCAAACTTCTGAATGAGATATCAGGTCTTCTCAATTTCAAGATCCTGAATGAGATATTGAGTCTTCCAAAGCTCTTGAACAAGAATCGGGCCTTCTCAAATTCCTGAACATCCTCGTAAGATGTCAAGAATTGAAACAAAGGAGTTTGATGTTTTCTTCTTTATAGCGTGATTTGAAACTTCAAAAATCTATTTGAGATTACTCTCCAAATTAACAGGAGGAATTCCGTCAAGCTTACATTAAATTTAAGTCATATCAATTGATTCCTCCAAGTGAGACCCTAACATCTTCTCAATAAATTGATAAGAATGGATGTTGATTTATATAATCTTTTAATATTTTTACAATTAAACTGTTCATACTTTTTAAAAAACATTAAATATATTTATTTGATAAAAGAAAATATAAAAAAAAAATTGATATTTTTTTACGAAAAGATAGTTTGAATTTAAAAAATTCTTCCCGAAGTATAATCGTGGATCCTTATATGTGTATATACCTATTCCCATCTAACCACAGTTTTGCACTGTATATCAGCGGCTACAGGCAATCGACTTTTTAAGCCATTAATGCATTTGCAGAAGTCAATTGGCTGCTGATATTTGAAACCAAAACTAGTACTTACAGACTAGTAATGATAATAATATAAAATGTACCAATGGGTATTTGGAAGAAATGGAATGATTTTTGTCTAGAAGCTCTTCCATGAGAAATTTATTTAAATATTATCTCGCACCGAATAGTATTAGCTTAGCATGGCTTGGCTGACACTAGAATTAATTTGCTCCTTAAATTTCATTTCACTTTTTTATATTACGTTAATTTTGTGTGTGCTGTCAATGTCGTCCTTTTAAAGATTTCAATGACAAGGAGTCACAGGATGAGGATTCCCATTACTTCCTCCATTTGTATATTTCCTTGGGGGTACAATTCCATTTGCATTGATGATATCTAAAACATTAAGCACCTCTATCCATTGCCATTGCCATTGCCATTGGCAATATTATGCAATTTCTCAGTTATAGCTACCACATGGTTATTTTCATATTTATTTGACCTTAAAATTAAGCAGGCATGATATGTCAGTAATTGGTGCAATTGAATATTGGTAATTAACATATCCAAAAATTAAATTAATTTGATTTAAAATATCATTTCGAAATTTAGACAAAAAATTGTTTTAGAAGTCCAATTGTTTCAAATCCTGCCTATAATGGATTTAGAGAAAATTGAGTTAATTTGCAATAATATTAGGTAAGCATGATAAGGTTGTAAAAATATGAACTTGTTATATTACTACAGTAAAATTCAAAGATAATTGTTTGGTAAAGCCGTTTCGCAATAAGTTCAACTTTAGTTTCATCCAACATCAATTCGATAATAGATTTATTGAAAAAAATGTCAAATGTGATCCTACGGGAGATATATAGACAGGAATATCCATTAACAATCGTTAATTTATCTTTTCATGTTTAAAAATATTTTAATTAATTATTTCATATAAACTTTAATAGTATTCTTAATTAACTGTACACCATTTAATCACCTATATTTTATGAAGTAGAGTGTTTGATGTTAAGACTCACATCAAATCAATTTCCCTCATAAATATCTCAAACATAAAAGAAGGCTTAGTTTGAGATAGGTTAATTTAGCTTTGCAAAGCTAAAAACTATAATTTTGAGTTTTTAGTTAGATTTAAAAGTTGGTTTAAGAATCAATGCAAAGTAAAGCCTTAGTTTGAGATAGTTAATTATTTAGTTGAATAAATTGAAATAGTAGAGGTAATTATAATTGAAAAAAAATAAATATTGTATTTACTATAAAAATATTATTTTCTAAACTTATTTATTGCTTAAAGCATCCCATAAAGAAAATAATTTACAGTTACCTTTTTTTCTATTTGTTTCGCAGACCAGGCTTTTTTTCTGAAACCCAAATAGTGTTAAGAATTTGAATCTCCACTTCTCCAGCCGGTTGAATTTGAATGTTTCTCATTATTTTTATGTTTAAATGTTAAATGTAATGAAAAATTTAAAATTTATATTTGATTTAATAATATGATTTTTAATTTATATTAATATTTAGGGTTCTTACCCTTCAATAATTGTTTATTTTTATAAAATAATTAATTGATAAAATAAAATTTTAAATGATAAAATTTGAATCCAAAATATTTGATTTTTAATAATTTAAATATCAAAGTTTTATGAATTAATTATATAAATTCTTCACTGGTGTAGATAACTTAATCTAAAATTAAGGAATTTAAAATTTTAATTTTAATTAAAAATAAATAAAATATATACTAAAATTTTTATTTACTTGAAGATAAATTGGAAAAATCATTTGAATCAATAGTTAGATTGATAAACTCAATCCAATTCAGAAAAGCAAAAAGAGAAAATTAAAAGAAAAATGAATGAATTTTTCAATATCTTCATCGAAACTACCAAAGGAACTCCTACCTCAACAAATTGAACTCACCTCGTCCTTACCACCCTTCTCAATCAACTAATCCCAACTTCACCACTACACTACGCCTCCATTTCTGGCTTTTCAAGCCCCATTTTACCTTTTCTTCTGGAGAGTTTTTCACTGCTTTGGTTTTCTTTCCTTTGTAAGATTTTCTATTTACAAAAATTTCATTGAAAGAGAAAAAAAAAAAAAAAACTGTGGATTTTAGTTCAAAGTGCTGATTAATGTTTTATGGTATATATAATAAGACAATCATAATCTTACAAATCATAGTCAATGGAATGATGCTTATCCTTCCTTTTTATAACTTACGAGATATGTTGTCTAATTTTGATCCATTTAGCAAATTCATTTTTTATATTGGTTAACTATCAATTTCACTTGAATTGTAAACATGTGTTTGGCTTTCAGTATATATATTTAGCGGTACACACACCGCTACTACAACTTGTTATTTATTTATTTGGCATTGGTTTAACTATTACGAATTTGGAGTCTCAAAAACTTTTTTAAAGAAAATAGTCTACAAATGTAATCTTATTGACCTTTTAATTTAAAAAAAAAATTAAAATTACAATTAAACCTAACTGAATTGATTAAATTAACAAACTATAAAAATAAATATAAATATAAATATAAATATAAATATGAGATAAATTGGTAAAATATATTACACTATTAAATAAAAATTTATTAGATTAAAATTTTAAAAAATACACACATTATTGGAAGAGACATTTATGAATTTCAAAAAATTTAATTCTTGATATTTAATAGGTGTGAGTTTGATTTGATAGGTCTTTTTAAATTCTTTCTAAAAGTTATTAGTACTTCGGTTTGATTCTTGATTTTTGCATATAATTAAGGATTTTGATTTTTTTGATTTATTTTGATAAAATGAGATGTGTTTTATGATTTTTGGATATTTATTGTAATTTTAAAGTCTTTTAATAAATATTTTTAAAAATAAAATTTCAAGTAAATAAAAAACAAATAATAAATTTTATATGATATTTATTAAAAATATTTTTTAATCTAATATTTGAATCTTACACCTCAAAAAATTTTGAAGCCCTTATCCTTCCGCAGCGACCAGATAAACGCATCGTAAGATGATAAATAAATAAATTGGGGCGCCTAAACTCTCGCGAACACGTCAGCCATGTATTTGTATTACTACAACAGTAACCATTTTAAAATTATTTCAGTGTTATTTATGGCTATGGTAAAAGGAGGAAAACTTTTTTGAAAAAGAAAAAAGGGAAAAAGGGACAGCTTTTGCGTATAAATTCTGGTGACCAGTATCTTGCCCTCTTTGCACAAAACCCTTACTACCAACACAATCAAATCCAACGAACTCTTCATTTTTTCCCAAAACCGAAAAGCTGTTCCAATTCTCTCTGTTTTTACACCAAAAACAAAGCAAAACAGAAATCTGTTGGTAAGTTGAGGAGTCTCTGAAATAGTAATCTATATGAATCTGCTCGTAAGTTAGGGAGTTGCTAGAATAATAATCCATTTAAATATTCCAACTTCGAGATCAACAGGCCGTTTTCTCGTTTTTCATCTAACCGAGCAAAAGCCAACGTCTACGGTTAGTCCTCCTAACTTTTAGTTTGTACTTTCGGTAGAATGATTTTGTTGTTGGTGGTTGTTGTTTAGTATGATTTTTTATGGAATTCGAATTGTGATGCAACGGCGTGATAATTCAACTAATGAAGAAAGTAACAATGGTGTGGACAGATTACGGCAAAGGCATTGAACCTGTTGGATCGGTGGCTGGCGCGGCGGCTATGGGAGACATTGGGAGGAGTAGAAGAGTAAGAGATGAGAGGTGCGCTACGATGGCGAATGAGGAAGAGTACGAGGTTGAGGACTTCAGAGAAGGAAACAAATCGTCGAGAGGAAGCAGATTTAATCTGATAGCTAATGAGCTTGGATTGGTCGCCGCTCGTGCTCGGATGAATTTAAGTCGGCAGTCTGTACTCAATGGGATCAAAGACCTCTCCGATGGCCCTATTCATCCCGATAACAGGTAACCGTCCATCCCTTCATCTACAATTATTATTACAAGAATGAATAATTTGAACACTAAATAAGAATAAAAATAATGGTTTTGAATTTTTCAAAACAAATCCAGTAATTTCTTAAGAAATTATAATATAAAAAATTGAAAGACATTAATCTCCGATTTAATTATTTTAATGAAAGTAATTTCTTATGAAGTTATAATAAATCGATTTTCTTGATTGAGAAAAAAAAAGATATGGTGAGGCAAGTAATAGCTTTTAAAATGAAAAAAAATAATAGATAAAAGTGATTTTCAAATAAATTTATCGATTAATTCTATAAGGAAAATATTTGATATATTATAAGTAGAATTTTTAGAATTTATAAGTTACATTTGTGGAATTTAAAAAAATTATATAAATATATATTTTTTTATAATTTAAAATTTTATCACTTTTACATTGAGTTTATGAAGTTAATGCAATTTCATTAACTGAAAAAAAACATTATTCTTTAAAAATTAAATTATATAAAATAATTATTTGATATATTGATGGTGTAAATTTTTAATTTTGTAAATAAATTAAATTTTATTAAAAAAAGCATTTGACAAAATTTGAAAATTTTCATTAACCAAATAATTACTCAACAATATATAGTTTAGATTGTGATATCATTTTTCTGATTTTAGTTTATTAAAAGACGTAGCATAAATAAAAGAAAACAAAACAACGGTACAGTTGTAAAATTTTGTGGCGTCAGGAGAGAGCAGCCGTCATTCCGGCCTTTGTCTTACCCGTGGCGTAATGTAGTTGGGTTTAATCGCTGTGTCACAGTTGTCCAAGCTGTCGTGGTCACTTGCTTTGACTTTTAAAATTAACATGAATCGACGGCTCAAATTTTTGGTAGGTCCTTTTTTTATTAGTTTTCCTTATCAGGACATTTTGCTGGATTTGATGGGGGGCTTTCTATTTAACTTAAATAACACTAACTTTTGTCACAGTCGACCCAAGTTAACAACCACGCCTCACGGTTTGACTGTGACGCTAACCCTAAAACAGTATAATGTAAAAGCAGTAGTTAAATTTGATTTTTTAAGGGGGAAATATTTCGTCCACGGTTAAGTGAAGTAAAATATCCTCATGTGTTTTAAAAAATTATTTAAAAATTAAAAATAAATTAAAACAAACACGAATTATGTATTAAATTCTACTTATGAAATTAATCTTTTTTACTAAAAAGTGAATAGTCCTTTCTAAAAATGAAAAATATATAAATAATATAATAAATTTTCCTTGCATAAATTCTTTAACTTAATTTAAAAAAAATATCACAGCTAATTATATTTATATTTTAAAATTTTTTATATGAATGTAGTACTGACCGAAAGAAATTAACTTGATAAGTGCAATTTTCACAAGTGGTGCTTTATATTATGAGTTATAATGTTGCTTGCTTGACAGTCGGATCACATGGCAATTCTACCTGCTATTGCCGACAAATTAAATACATTTTTGGGACTTCACTGTATATATCAATTATGAATTCTGTATCACTTATGAATCTATTTTTTTTCCATTGATCTAAGTGATTTGCATGGAATAAATAATCGAACTGATCAGTCGAATAAAAATTGATAACATGTTCGGTCCAACAGATATATAAGAGTCAGGGTGATGCTAAACCAATCAAAAAAATCGACGGAAAATTGGATTCAACAGTTAAATCTTTTTTTTTCAAAATTAATTTGTAATTTAATGAGAATGGTTGAACTAAAAAATTAAATATCTAATCAATATCTTGGGTTCGATTCTTTATATATTGGTGATTGGAGTATGAAATATCAATTATGCTTCTCAATATTTTAAAAATTGGACTGTTAGAGTTTAGATTAATCTTTCCTTAAATTAATAGATTAAATTATTCTTAAAAGGATTATTATAATATTCATTGTTAGCTCACGTTAGATGATCATTAATGATAAATTAAAATCCCATCACTTAAAATTTTAAGATTAAAAAGTAAAAAGTAATATTAATAAGTAATATTAATTTCATATAATAAATAAATATTAAAAAGTAATTTAAGATTAGATCGGAAGTTTAAAATTTTTTCTCGCAAGTAATATTTTGAATAATTATATAATAAATAAATGAATATATGAAACCACCCCATTTTCTCGTAAGTATAATTTTTTTTTTCCCTATGCATATTGATTTGTTATAAGCAACATTTAAAACAAGTATACCAGTAATACCATAAAGATGACATTACCCGATAGATAGATGAGTGTGGACCAGAAAAGAAAAATGGAAGTTAATTAGTGAAAGTGATAAATAAAAATGATTGCTAATCATTATAAAATAGCAATTTTATAGAAACAGATTAATCGACCAGATGGTATAAATAGCAATTTTATAGATAGCCAGTTTGAAGTTTTGCTTGATTAAGTGATATAAAAATAGAGAGATAATAGACGAGATGAAAGAGAAAATAAAATAATTTTCGTATCATACTTAATATAGAAGAAAAACGTTTTTTATTTCACTTTTCTATTTGTAAGAGTTAAAAAATAAAAGTTATATTATTTTATCCTTATAAAAATTTAAAAATATTAAATAATTTTGAAAATATTAAATTTTCTTATGTTCTCAATTTTTAAATCCTTAATCAAGATGTTTGGTATGAAGAAAGGCATTAGATTAATTGAATTCAATTATAGGTTTGATTCTGAAACCTTTAACATCCCAGAATTTACTTTTTACATTTTTCTGCCTACTCTAACTCTTTCTCAATTTTCTCCTTACACCTTAAAGTCTCATTATTAAATTTGTTTCCTCACCAAAAGGGTATTTGTCTTTTTCTTTGTGTTTTGCCTTTACGATTGTTTTAACTGCTGAGTGACACAAGATAGATGTTATAATATGTATAATAATGCAGGTGGTATCGAGCATGGACCAAGTTCATACTAATATGGGCGTTGTACTCTTCCTTCTTTACTCCTTTCGAGTTTGGATTCTTCAGGGGATTGCCAGAAAATCTTTTTGTACTAGACATTGCAGGACAAATAGCTTTCCTTCTCGACATTATTTTGCATTTCTTCCTTGCCTATAGAGACCCCCAGACCTACAGAATGGTCTATAAGCGAACTTCTATTGCTATTCGGTTAGTTACTATTTTCTTATGCTCTTAAAAGATAAGAGCTTCTCTTTTCTTATGTTTTCCCTTCATTATCTAATGTCTATAATTTGAATCGTCTTTCATTTTAACTATCTGCTTGAGATTTCTGAAAAGTAATTTTTAAAGTATGATCTTACTTTTCTCACCACTCGCTTTTACATTTTAGCAACAAGTGATCAACAAAAATTACCAGTAAAAACAGGATAAGTCAGAATTCATTTGCTCATTTCAAAAAGTAGATTCTACTTCTACTTGTAGGAAATAATATCATTTAAAGCTGCTTTATTATGCTGTAAGTTTATATTGTATGGCTACATCCAAGCTAGTGGATACCAATTATTACTTCACAAAGATGTATTAAATTCTAGCACTAATGTGGTGGGCACTGCCTCTATTCATCGTGTTATTATTTATTTATTTATTTTCACACTTGCAATCCTTCAAATCACTCTGATGATTTGCTAGTGAGCCTTGTGAGCCTTGTGCTGGTTGTATTCCCTATTGTGTCATTGCAGGTACTTGAAATCTAGTTTTCTCATTGATTTACTTGGTTGTATGCCTTGGGATATAATCTACAAGGTATTGCTTTCTTCCTCCACCCATGCCTCATTTCCTCAGGTTTTTTCCTTTAGTTTGACGATTTCGTAACATCTCGTTCAATAATGAAGAACTTGTGGGGTCTTGCATTTCTTTGCATATGAAATCGGGCATGTATGTGCTATCAACATTTTTCTGCGTATATTTTAAAAAAATGTTTTTGTGTTAAAGGAGAAATAAAATGTTTATTCTGATTATATTTTCATCGTGAAGATAATGGTAAAATTAGGAAAGCTTTTGTATTAATTCTGAAATTACATTTGAGCTATAAAATGGTTCTGATCCTGCCACTTGGCCCTCAAAACACCCTACAAGCTCCCTCTCTTTTACGACCTTCTGGTTTTTCTTCGTATATTTCTAAAATTTGTTTTATCCATATGCAGCATGTTAGACACATTACTTTCCACAAATAAATTCTAGTATTCTATATGTGTTGTGATAAAGTTTTCAACATATATGCCTTGCAAAAGTTTTGAAATAGTTCATGCATTGTTCCCTTAAAACTATTCCTCTTGGATAGCTTAAAACATACCCTGCATGAGATCTTTTCAAGAAATGAAATGGCGATATGATGGAAACTGTGAGGGTTTCATGATTACTTCAAGCTGAATATTTGTTTTTGTCGCCATTTTGATAATCATTTTGAGAAATTTCTTTCAAGCAGGCTTCTGGAAGAAAAGAAGAAGTGAGGTATCTCTTGTGGATTAGGTTATACCGGGTTCACAAAGTCACGGCTTTCTTCAGAAAGATGGAGAAGGATATACGGATTAATTATCTTTTTACAAGGATTATAAAACTTATTTTTGTTGAACTCTATTGCACACATACAGCCGCTTGTATCTTTTACTATTTGGCTACCACACTGCCTCGTGAAAAAGAGGGATACACATGGATTGGAAGCTTAAAGTTGGGAGATTATAGTTATTCTAGCTTCAGAGAAATTGATTTGTGGAAGCGGTACACAACTTCAATGTATTTTGCTATTGTCACAATGGCTACAGTTGGTAAGTAACCCATTTAATTTACTTTATCCTGCATATTACTGAACTGATTTTATCTATGTTGAAAGTGTAAATGTTGTTGAACATCCATAAATCATTGAATGACTAACTGAACTGAACTATCCAACTAATAAACCAGAACACCTGGGGCCTCAAAGTTCTCAGTTAATCAAATAGCGTGGAAAGAATATGCATTTTGAAATTAAATATGTGATGATCAAGATTAAGGTAAGAAAGAAAAATGTTTCTCTTTGGAATCATATTATTAGAATTATCTGGAAGTGGAGGAAAGATAGATTTGCTGCTAGGTTTATTAGGAGCAATTTTATTTCTTTTATTCTCTGGGACACTTCAATTCTGTGGGAAAACCGTTCAAAGAAAAAGAAAATACTTCTGAAGGAAATTAAAGAAGTTTAGGACTTTTCTTTAGCTTTGATTGGTATAGGTAGGCTACGTTGCAGACACAAGGGATTTACCTTTATATTGATTTAATTGACATTGCTGGAGGATTGATATCCTATGGTTGTCGCTTCATCATGTTTATGGTGATATGCATTGTTCTTGATATTCTTATACAGAAATATATATGTGACTTCTAATTGCGAATGAACTTTCCATAAACAGTGTTTATTTATGTTCACCTAAAATTGCTAATGTTCATAATCTATATACTATAACGGTTGCAGCATATATTTTTTTCAGTTGGTCTTAAATTCATTCTTCATTAATCTGCTATTCTGTGACAGGTTATGGAGACATACATGCAGTCAATATGAGGGAAATGATATTCATAATGATATATGTCTCCTTTGACATGGTTCTTGGTGCCTATCTCATTGGTAACATGACAGCGTTAATCGTAAAAGGATCCAAGACAGAGAAGTTCAGAGATAAAATGGCAGATGTTATTAAGTATATGAACAGAAATAAACTTGATAGGGATCTCCGTAATCAGATCAAAGGCCACTTGCGTTTACAGTACGAAAGCACATACACTGAGGCTGCCGTTCTTCAGGATATTCCCATCTCTATCAGAGCTAAGGTAACATATAAATGATATGCAATTGCAATCTGCTGTTTTTTTTATTGTTTCTGTTAGCACAGAAACTATTTTCAGCGGAAACAAAATAAGGGGGAAAAAGCAGTGGATAAAAATTCTGAAATTCCAATATTGGATAACCAGCTACTAAAGAGAGGTAAAATGTCCTCTCTTATGCAGCGAAATTCCCACAAAACTTTCAGAAGATTTTTTTTAATTGTCCATTGTTTTCTTTCCTGCTTACTTGTGAATTGAGATTAAGGAGGAGGCAACCCATACCCAGTGTCGAGAAAGTGTTTGAAAGAGCTCTACACCAAAATCTGTCCTCACTACCTTTGATATGTGCGTTGAGCTCCTTTAACGAGATCAATATAAGATCCTTCACATCAATATAAAGGAATCATAAATATATTGAAGCATTTCTCTAAATATATCTTCTCAATAATTTGTTAGGATGTAAGCTGACACAAAACCATCTCTTTATTAAGATGTGGTATTTATCGTATATCAGATCTCAATGGAAGCACCTACCTCAATTTTGTTCTTGTTAAACAACCTTTTTTTTATACTAATAAATTAGATTAATAACTTGTTTCAATGCAAAATTAATTATCTTGCTCTTCTATATTGATATTGGTTTTTGAACTATTAGATCAATCCATAGATCTGTTGTTCCAATCACGAATTAAACTGTTGCAAAGCCTTTGTTCCTCAGTTGTGGGTGAAATATTGCGACGAGAATAGACTGTCATTTATAGTGACTAGAATAATTTCTTTTCAACTCGTGAAAGATAACAATCATATCTATCTTTCTGGATCTTTTCTTCATTGGTATTTCGCTAGTATTCAATATATTTATTCTTTATTATTTTCCTTAAATGGTTTCTATTCCGTTTCTGGTCTTGCAGATTTCCCAATCTTTATATCTGCCATACATTGAAAATGCATCTCTTTTCAAGGAATGCTCTTCAGAGTTTATTAATCAGATTGTAAGTGTCTGTTCTCAAATAATGGATGGCAAGTTGATTAAAATGAAATTTTCTGAAATAATGCTCTTCCGGAGTGCTGTTCCAAATGATTATTTGAAGCAGCATGATATCATTTTTTTCAAAGTAATGGTCTCTTGCTGTTGATAATCTTTTTATATCACAAAAAAAAAGCCATCAAATGTTTGTTCTGTCTGTTGCTGTATCTACATTCCGCCTTCACAATTTCATAAAAAAGAAGGAAAAGAGGAACGGAAAGCAATAACTGTTATTATAAAGTTAAGACTTGATTATTTTGATCTTGCAGGTTATTAGACTCCATGAAGAATTTTTTCTCCCAGGAGAAGTAATAATGGAACAGGGAAATGTTGTGGATCAACTTTATTTTGTCTGTCATGGTGTGCTGGTATGATTTGTTATGCTTTTATTGCGTGGTCATTAAAATACATCTCGTTGGTTACATGCTTTTGTTTTATTTCCTTACCTTTACCTTTTCCTAGACATCTCCTAATACATTTTTTCTAAAAAAATTTCCTGGAAGCGTGAACCATATTATGTATTTCTTAACCTGAAGATTCTGCTCTTTTCACTTGGTATTTAGCTGCTTTAATTGGCTTTCAAATATTTTCCATGCCACAGAATGTTATAAATATGCTTCTTCATGCCCGTCATTGTAATTTTCTTTGCTCAATACCTTGTTGTACCTTTTCTACATGCAGCCCGTAGACTTTTATTGAAATCTGATCTCAATGTTCTTATAAATTGATTAAATGATGCTTAACCCACAGTACCTTTGTACAGGAGGGGATTGCTATAGGGGAAGATGGATCAGAAGAGACTGTTTCGCTTCTGGAACCCAATAGCTCATTTGGAGAAATTTCTATTCTCTGCAACATCCCTCAGCCTTATACAGTTCGGGTTTGTGAATTATGTAGGCTTCTGCGATTGGATAAGCAATCATTCTCAAATATCCTCGAGATATATTTCTATGATGGAAGGAAAGTTTTGAACAACCTTTTGGAGGTAGTCCTGTTTCCTCATATCTGTATTGTTTTTTACCGTGTTTCTGCTCCTATTATTGGCTTTATCGGAGAAATCTATATGCAGACTGGGTTTTATCGTTTGATCAGCAACTCATTTGAATATAAATCTGACAAGAGTTGACTAACACAATTTTGGACTGGCATTTTACTTTAATTTTCAGGGAAAAGAATCCAATCTCCGAGTTAAGCAACTGGAATCGGACATCTCATTTCACATCGGAAGACAAGAAGCTGAGCTAGCTTTGAGGGTGAACTGTGCTGCATATAATGGAGATTTTTATCAGCTCAAAAGTTTGATACGAGCAGGAGCTGATCCTAACAAAACCGATTATGATGGAAGATCTCCCTTGGTAAGCATGACTTGAACTGAAGCTTTTAGGTTGATCTTCAAATGTCTGTTCTAATACATGTGGTCTTAAGTCATGATTGTGATGATTGTTCATTCTATGGTCTAAGTCATGATTGTGATAGCCAAATTAAAAAATCTAGTACGTGTGGTCACCATACCTATAGGTTTTTGCACTTTATTTGATGCTTAACTTTATTCTTTTTTTATCATTCTTTAACTTTTAAAGAAAATCCTGTACTTGTACAAGTACTGAATATAAAAACAAATGGAAGACATGGTAAAACTGTAAAAGCATTATAGAAGTACGTTTCTTTGCAATATAAAACTCCACATTTACGGCTTAAATTTCAGTATTTTGTGTTTTACTTATTTTGAAGATTGCTAAAAGGAGTTCCCTAGTTTAGAAATATTCACGTCCATTGATTTTTTTCTCCACATCCTTGAGATGGTTTCTAGTTCAGATTTACCTTATAAAACTCCAGAACCGTCAGTTACATTTGGTTCAACCTTTCAACTCCTTAAATTGTGGTTGGTCTAAGTTATCCATCAAAGACAAGTTGCTCTATTATGTATAAAGAGTTGTAGCATTGCTCTTAAATTCAATGGTTGCTGGTCCCAAGTGCAGGGTGTTTTACCTAGTCATGATCAGACATATGTGCAATGCCTAAATTTGGCTATCATAAGGTGAGAATGAGATATAAGAACCTCATGTATAGGATTTGCAATAAGCTGGTGAGCACAAATTTTAGCTAATATATTGTGCAATTAGTCTCAACGTTAAGTTGAATTGCATGGGTTCCTTATTATATACTCTTAAAATTTGCTTGTGCACAAGTCATGTCCTACGGGTGTTCTCTTTTAGCTCATAACAATTACTGTATCCATCTTCCTCTATGACAAAAGCATGCCTTAAAACACAACCTGTAGATTAATTTGTATGACATAAGGATTTAAATAGCTCTCTAGGTATAATTTATGGAGGAATTCTGAGGGATCTTACAGGGATATGTGAGCCTGGGACATATGAGATAGACTGCCAAGTAAGCAAGGAAAAGTGAATATAGAGGATTATAAACCATCGCAAATTAATACAACTTCCTAAATATGGTGGTAAACTATATAGTTCACCTACTTTATGCTTTGAAGAGTTGTATATAAGCAAATGGAGTCTTATAAATGCTCTTTTTGCTTACATGTATGTCTTGTCTCCACTTTCCTTCAAGACAAAACTGCAGTAAAAGCTAACTTTCATTCAAGTTGCTTGATTCTCTATAACGGGCATAGATATTTAGCCATGGAATACAAAATTATCATGAAGAACCTCATCAGGATTAGGGAGCCTATGAATAAACCACTGGAGCCTTCTAGCTTAGTCAGCTATTTTATCTTGCATATAAGTGCAGCATCTTTCAAATTGTTTAGACAAAAAGTGTGCTGCAAATGAGTATAGAGAGCTATTTTTTCCTTGGTAATTTTATAGCTCTTTAGCCACATTACAAATGAATGGCAGAAATAAAGGTCTTATCTAAAACCAATTGTTTGTTTTAAATAGCATCTTGCTGCATCGAAAGGGTATGAAGATATTACAAGTTTCCTTATTCGACATCCAGTAGATATCAATCTTAAAGGTAATTATCTTTTATAAATATTTTAAAATGCTACTTCGGTTAATTAAACTCTAGTCTTTATTATTTGATCTTCTGTTGTGATAATAAATTAAATTTTTCTATAGATAAGTTCGGGAATACGCCCTTGCTAGAAGCAATAAAAAATGGACACGACAATCTTGCTGCTTTACTAATTAAAGAAGGAGCTTCCTTAAACATAGATGATGCTGGTAGTTATCTGTGTACGGCAGTGGCAAAGGGGGACTCAGACTTTTTGAGAAGGCTTTTGTCTAATGGAGTTGATCCTAACTCTAGAGATTACGACCATCGAACCCCCCTTCATGTAGCTGCCTCTGAGGGCTTATATATAATGGCAAAGCTTTTGATAGAGGCTGGGGCTAGTGTTTTTTCCAAAGACAGGTACCTTTGGGACATTGATTTCACTTGGTATTTATGAATTTGATCAATGTTTAGCTTATTTATCTGAGATTATTTGTTTCTAGCTATGCTGTCTGCTTTCTATCTGGATTTGGATTAATAGTTAAACATGTCACCATTTTAGCTTCCTTGCAGCGTATGCATTCTGTTCAGACGTTTTAGTACATGGCTTTTATTGCATTTTTTATTCGATTGTCTATATTTGCTTATAAATTATCATCCCTTATTTTTCCCTATGAGTCTTTTCTTTCCTTTGTCAATTCGTTGTTGTTTATAATATTTACGTATGAATACTTCAGAAGTGAGCATATGAAATTCCAAGTGCAAGCATAATTTTCTATAAAGTAATCACTAGATGGTTTGACTATTCAGTATGCAGCTATTTTGTCAGCCACAAATCTTAGATGTATTTCTGATTGCTTGATTTTAGTGGAGTTGTCTGTTTTCTGGTATTTCTGCTGTATTTGCTTTTATAGGTTAACTGAACTGTTATTTTTCACTGTTATTTTCTATTTACTCTGATTCTTATTTTCCTTCTAGGTCTTTAGAGGGTACTGACATACGTCATAGACATTTGCATTAGTTCAGTATGTCGAGTTTTTCCAATAATTATGCCTTTCTGTGCAGATGGGGAAACACTCCACTTGATGAAGCCCGGATGTGTGGCAACAAGAATTTGATCAAGTTACTGGAAGATGCAAAATCTACTCAGTTATCAGAACTCCCTCATTGCTCAAAAGAATTTACAGGTATTGCTGAACCTGTGTAACCAATTCTAATTTGCATTTCACATGACCCCGTCATTTACTGATCATAGCTTGCTTACAACAATGAATTCTTGTGTTTTGACAGAAAGTTGGTAAAACCGAGACTATAGTTTATTTTCAGACCACTTATTGACTGGTATAAAGTAAACAAGTGATTGAGAATTGTCCCACATGGTTTAACATTTTGACTAGAAATCAAACTGAATTTAAGGACACCGAAGTTCCCACAGGGTTCTACTAAGTGCCAGGTTCAGATCCGTTAAGAGTAATAGATTAATTTATCAAATGGAAATACTATCAAACTTAAGAGGAAAAATAAATCGGGGATGAGATGATTCTACTTCCACCTCTATTACCATCTTTTCCTAACATATGATTCTACCTTTGCTTTCATCGTCCGCGTCTATGTTTACCTATTAGTTTCTTCAGTAGTAAAAGCTTGATTTTTTTCTGTTCCACGTTCAGAATTTGGCTCTAATATGCAATTGATTTTTTATTTTTTATTTTTTTAAATTTATCCTCTACAAAGTTTGCAGTTTAATCTCTGGTTGTGCACTAATGACAGTTTTCTGTTGCTAAATCCAGATAAAATACACCCAAAAAAATGTACGGTTTTTCCTTTCCACCCCTGGGATGCTAAAGATCAGAGGAGACATGGAATTGTATTATGGGTTCCTCACACAATGGAAGCGCTTGTTACAACTGCCGCCGAGCAGCTAGACTTAGCAGGTGCTTCTTGTATGTTAACTGAAAATGGAGGTAAAATTCTTGATGTGGACATGATAAATGATGGAGAAAAGCTGTATTTGATTGGTGGAACGCATTAGCTGGTCAGATATGGTCATTTGATTTAGTTTTTTTTCTTTTCTATTACCTTACAAAATTGGGGGGGGGGGGGATTATATCAATAGGGTAGCTTTAGTCACTATGGTGTCAAACAAGGAGCCTTAACCGCTGTTCTCTTGTAAAGTTGGCGATTGTGATTTAGTTACAAACAATGTCAGCGCTTTGTTTTTGTACCACGTCCAGTCTCCCCTTGTAAATGATTTAGCTGTTAGTAAAGATGTTAAGTCTCTAGTTGGTCACCCTTTTAGGAGGTGACATCCAATAAATCTGAGTTCTTTCTTATATCTTCTCCTATCCCGAATTTCTGTTCTTTTATACCAAAAATAAAAAGGTTGCTGCATTGATTCTTAACATTAGCATGCGACTGGTTTGGTGGTTCTAAATAGCGAAGGAATTCGACTACTATTATTTTATACCCAAAAAAAAAAGACAGGAATATGGCAACAGCTTGGAATCCCAATGAATGGTGGTCTGAGTTTACTTTGAAATAAAATATAGTTGTGATTTTGGTTTTATTTATAAATTAAAAAAAAAAAGCATCATGGAACTCATGGCAGAAGGTAAGTTGTTCCATTGTAGTTTTTGGCTATCAGAACCGCGTGGATAAAAGGGTGTTGTAGTTTTTACTGAAGCAATTTTGACAGGTTAGAAAAGAAGGGAAAATCACTTTTATTCAAGTTGGAATACAATAGGGTATATAGAGTAACCACTATTGACTTAGAAAGGAGAAACTGGGAAACTAAATCGGGATCTGCAACGTAAAAAAATCTAAAAAATTACAACGCCAACTTTTCTTTTCTAATTACAACCTTATTATAGCATATTTTCAATCGTCCACCTGATGCGAAGTTCTTTTGCATTCGAGGCTTGTTAGTAGATTTTTGGAATATGGCACTAGATAATCCTTCTAGTACATCACCTAGTTGACCGTTTCATGAAACATATACGACGCAAAATTGCCTAGTCTTAAGTGTTTCTCTTTTATGAAAGGTTAAAATGTGCCTACAATCCTTGTATTTTTCAAAAATTAAAAATTTAGTTCTTCTTTTTCAAATTTTAAATTCAAATCCAACTGTTAATATTTGATAATTTTTTTTGTTAAATTCAATTTAATTACATGGTTACCAAGTGAGTAGTTTCGCTTCTTTTTTCTTTTAATTTCAAAATGTCACAACAAATTTAACCAAAAAAATTTAATGTATTAATAGTTAAACCAAAATTTTAAAATCTAAAAAATAGAGAAATTAAATTCCTAATTTTAAAAAATACAGGGACCATAGGCACAAATGTCAACAATTTCAACGCTTTCTCTTGTCATGTTGAAAAGAATTGTGAGAATAACTTCTGCAACCTTATTATCTTAATGAAATAGCATATGACCGTGAATTTACACACAACAAACAATACTGCCCACCATGGAATCACATAGCTTGATAGGAGTAAATCACCGCGAATTTACACAGTACAAACATAACCGCCCGGTACGGAATTTTTCATATAAATATTCAACGCTACTAAATCAAAGCCAAGAGCTGTAGTTTAATTTGTTTGTGTCATTGAAGATGAAAAACCTATTTTAGAAGCCCACCCTAAACCCAGCTGCAAAATGTTTCAAAGACAGTAGACGATCTTCAACAAAATGTGTAAACATAAAGGAAAAGACCAATATACAGCCGTTACTAAGGATGGGCTGAGCCTTAAAGACATCGATAACCTTCAGAACCAAATTTAATTCTAGTAATTTATATAGCAGCCTAGACCTAATAGGTTACTAAATGCCCACAACTAATTTATCACAAAAATTGGTGTGTTGCTAGTAAAATTTGTACTAGGATAACATTCATTCTGAGCATTGATCTTAACCAGAAACTTGAGAGTGAACCTCAGGTTTTCATAAACATTTTTCTGAACTCATCATTTGATTTTGGCTTCTCATCTTCCTCTTCCCGGGTTCCGGGTTTGTTAGTCCATCCAAGTGGTTTAACATTTCTTGGCACTGCAAATGTGTTCTTCCCTTTGAGCTGGATGTTCTCAACGCGCTTACGACCTCTAGATCCCTTTGAATCTTCACCAGATTCTTTAGATACAGATCTCCCATGGCCTCCACTTTGATTACTAGCTTCTTCTGCAATTTCAGTTTAGAAAACATTAGAATCTGAGACTAACCAAGCAAGCTAAGGGGGATACAGCAAACCACACACTAAAGAAGCAAACTTTTATTACTGTAAAACTAGGATAAAACAAAAACGAAGGGTGACACACGTTATCCAGACTGGAGGGTTAGTGTCAGATACAGGTATGCTTAAGCTGTGCTGAGTTTTTACATATATTTGGAGAACCATAGCCCATACTTTTATGTCTGAATATGTCTCAGACGCAGTAATTTAAGAAATAGATGAAGGAAGAGAAATAAATGTAAATGTGATACAAATAAAAAGAAAATACCTAGCAAAAAATGCACCATCTGCCTTAATTCAAGGCATTGGACTTGATACTACAGCATAATACAGAAAAGAACCAGCATATACAAAAGAGGTCGGACATAATTTTCCACAACAGTCTGATTAAAGTACATGGTTTGAACATATATACCCTTAAAATGTAGGAAGACTCAAATTAAGCTCTAAACTTTTAAAGATGGAAGAACTAGCCCTAACTGCACAAGTGAAAATCTTCATTTTAGAATACTTTGAAAGGGTTGTCAATTAGATATGGCAAGAAAATTTTAACAATGGGGCCACAAAAGAACTAAAAGGAAGAAGAAACATACCTTTAGATCTCCATCCCACGCCACTTATGGGATTTTCTATTTTTTAAGGGATTGAGACCTAAAGGTAAGTTTCAAAAAGAAAATAGAAACATAACTTCGGATATCTATTCTATGATTTTTACCAAGATAACCCTTGCAGAAAGATATCACGTTACCAAGATAAGCCCTCTCAAGTTTCTCATAAATTAAAATACCAAGATAAGCCCTTCCAGAAAGATATCACGTTACCTTAACAACTGTTAGGCTTATGGCCAACTGGCATTTTTTGCACTTCTAGGAGGCTTTTCTAATATGACAAAATTAGAGGACAGGAATTATCAAACCTCAGGCAAAAAGTATTTTCACTCAGCCAAATTTGTTTAGCAGGAATTTTATTTCCAATGTTTTGCAGGCATACTAGCCTTCAGGAATGAATATTCTCAATTTTGAATTCAAATATTCATGCAAACAACACATTGCACATTGAAAAGGTTTGCGATGCATTTAATAAATTAAGCATCTGTATCAATAGCTTGAGATGTATATGCAAATGGAAATAAAAGTCTAAGGAGAGAAAGGAGAGAGTAAAATTATATCCCTTCTGCTTACCACCAGGTGCAGTATGAGCAAGGGATTCTCTCTTGCCTTGCTTTGGATTTGACCGTGCAACACTCAACTTCTTGCCAAGAAACATTTGCTTATTCTTCGCTACAGCTGCAGCAAGGTGTACATCATCCTTAAAATCCACATATGCCAGTCCCTTCAAAATTCAATAAAAGGTATAGAGCATCACTACATGAGCATACGACTGATAAATAGCTCTAAAATTATGTAAAACACATCGAAAAAGATTAAAACATTGAAAATTTTTAATTTTCTAGACTATGAAAATACCATCATAGACATATAACTAATAATATCCATAGAGAATCATAGTCTATTAATCATCCCACAATAAACCATTAGACTTTACTTAACATTGCTGAATGCTTGAGACAGCTCGGTGGAGCATATCAGCTGTGAATGCAAGAACTAAACACAAACAGTAGGAAATGACATTCTTTATCATAGAATGATGCATGCAAAATACTAAGAAAGCCTGAGATTGTTTAAACACAATATTCCTCCTAGGGAAAGTTATCACTATACTAAATAAAACCGCTGACCAAGTTGCTTTAACTAGGCAAGTAACACCAACTCAGTTGAAAAAAAGGCAAAAAAAAGAAAAGAAAAAAGAACCACCAGTTAATAAAACACAAGTTATTTAGGATATAATAGTCTTTCACTTTCTTAGAAAATATGGTTCAAATCTACTCTTCTCTTAAACTTACAACTTTACTATTTTTCTCTATTTCAACACTGTATGACAGTTGCATTCCTACTTTTCTCTATTACACATTATCTTTCTTTAACAAGTAATTTATGTTTTCAAATAACTTTGGTTCTTATGTTCTTTTAAACATTTATCTAACAATATTATTATTAATTGTTTCATGTCACCACAAAATGGGTGTGCCATAGACTAGTCTACCAAAGGAGACAGCAAAACTCGCTCATAAAGGACCTTAAACTGTACAGGACATAATTTATACTACTCAAGAAAGATTGTGATATAGAAATTCAGCCTAAGCACCAGACTGACTTCTAGTAAGCAACGTATGCAGCTAGTTTCCCATGTCTTTTGTAACATGTGCAGTTCAAAAACAAAAAAACAAAGCATGTGCATGTGTGTGGAAGTACACATTCTCCCGGGGGGGGGGGGGGGAGGGGGGGAGGGGGGGGGACAGACCCTTGATTTTCCAGTGAACTTGTCATGCAGAATTCGAATTGCAGTGACCCCCCCAACATCACTGAAGAATTGATGGAGATCTTCGTCTTTTGCCTGCTCCCAAAAACATAAACTTGTCATCCAAACATCCAACAGTAAACAATATCAGAAAAGAGCAAGTCTATCCATTTATTTGAATAAAAAGTAGAAGAGCAGCAAATTAAGGGTCCTACTTACCGTAATGTTAAGATTTGATACAAATGCAGTGCACTGATCTTTATATAATCTTGATGTAGTATTCTTAGTGTCTTTCATCTGTTTCTCATTTACCTTTTTCTCAACCTTGCCTTCTTTCTCTTCCCCATCGTTTGCTTCAGCTAAGTTCAGCCCTTGTGTGTTCTCTTTCTTGTGCAATTTCTTATTTTGAGAAGTATATTTTTGCCACTTAGCTGGAGGCTGCTCATCAATTGCACTTGAACCTGATTTCCTCCTCTCACGAGATGTGTTCTTAAGGGTCTCCTCTCTTTGATCTGTTGCTCCAGTGAAAGATTTAGATTCCTGTTGTAACCTAAATAATTGCAGCTCCTCAAGACGAGGAGTAACCTGAGAAATGGTATGGAAAACAAGAGTAATTCTGACTTTGCTAAAGGCAGACAGGGTTATTCATCAACCAGATGACACTTTGTTTTTAACATAACCAGACATTACAATATTGTGAATTTTCTAAGCATACAGCAAGTACAAGAGGATGTTAAAAATGTAATAAAATGATGTTTCAGACTCATGAAAGGTAGTTTTCCAAGGGCAGCAGAAAGGGTACTTTAATACTTAGATTTGGATCAACAAATCATAACGCTTCACAAGCATAAGTCACTTACAAACTGACTATCCGTGACCAACAAATATCAAGGAAACATAAATAGTTAATGGCATCACATTAAAGAGGGAAAGAAAGTACTGAAAACACAGAATCCAGTCTAGTAACTTTTCACTAAATAAGAAAATACCTAAAAGGCACAGTACATCTTTGTTTAACAGGGATAAAATATGTTCTCAAACTTCACCCTGAAACTCAGTAAGTAAATAAAATACAGTTGTTCAAGACTAAATAGTAGAGAATTTTTAATGGAACCATGATTTGCAGCATGTTACTACTAAAGGTAGCATAATAAAATTAGATCAGATCTATCATCCATTTCACACCTAATGGCAAATCTCCACCTAGCCAATGAGTAGCGAATGCAATAAAAAAATGTTATACATGTGGATTAATCAGGATAATGGACTTAGAAAGTAGACAGAATAATCACCTAACGAAGTTGTGCAGGTAGGGCAGTTGATGGAGAAAGCAGGTGATTTAAGATTTCAATTTTTACTCCACAGTACGTATTCTTTTTTCGAAGATGAAGTAATACAACACTTGCTTCTTTGTTGACTAAACTGCCTACCCTTCCTAAGAAACTTTGATGTTAATAAAAAAGATAGCTAGCCAATATATAAAATTATTAAATTCCTGACAACTTCCAGAATGTATTTTCCTTTTCCTACTTAGTATATATTTATTTATTGAATTGAATTTAAACCCATCTACAAGGAAGTGGAGTTCCATACTTGTAAAAGGAAATGTGTTAATTATCTGAAGCAAAACAACATGAGCAGCAGAACTGGAAAAAAAAGTAAAATTCAGTACCTTTTGCACAGCATGGTTGAGGTCTTCCAGTGTTCCGAATTCCCTCTCAAAGCGTAACCAAGAATGGCAGATGTCCTGAATGATTCTGTTTTTTAGGCAGGAATATATCATCTAATTTAAAGGATACTTATAATGCAGTAGAAGAAAATTCTGGAGAACGGCATAAAAGAGCCAACACAAATTACAATCCCAAAAGATATTATTCATCTTAAAAATATAAGTAAACCATTCTAAGTTATCATAGTCACTGTAGTAAGACTAACTATAAAATTATAAAAAAGAACCAAGACAGGTTGTTGGCTATATCAGTTGAGAGAAAAAAAATCAATTAAGCTTAAAAAAGATGGCAGCGACAAGAAGAGTAAAACTTAAAAAAATGAACCAGATCACAGAAGAATATTAGATCTATGGCCTTAAAATGAATTATAGCTCTATCTCGTAACATTTGTACCCGTACACACACATGCACATATAGAAGCTCACATGCACACTAAGGCATATACACATGCGCGTGCATAAAAAAGTCTAGTATAGTATCGGTTCCACATCATACCATCAACTAGAGATTGAACAGTCAATGTTAAAATTGAGAAAATTTTGACTTCCATATGATAGAAAAGGAAAAAGGGAATGATATCTGCTGTCATCTGTTAAATCTGATTCGTAGTGTTTTCTGGTTTCCATGAGCATTGACACAATCTGCTATACATTCAAATAGATAAAACTACTGTGGGCTCCTAGGGTGCAACTTCATATTGGGCATAGAAGTAAACAGTGATATACTCCACTATAGTTTACAATTAAAATTGATACAACAAATGAAGAAGAAAATTACTTTTCATATATGGATTTTCAATACTAGCAATTTAGGACTTCAGTTCATAGTTTCTGGCCATTTTATGCAAAGTGGAAATAATTTTATGCATCCTGTAACTTGGGCATCATTTTTATCTAGCTTGTATCCTTCCAGAAATCACTCTAGAAAGTTGCCAACTAAAAATCATACTACTACAGGTCTAGGAAGAGCCTTTATATTTTATTAAGAAATTTATCAATGAAATTATAAGAAATGCGAATACTCATTACTAAGAATGAAGTCCAGAAGCACATTTCGTCCTTCACCTTTCCCCTCTCTTGCTACAATGTTATCAGTAACTGTTCAAAGCATAAGCACATGAATTTAAAAAAAAAAAAAGTTCTTTCTTCTAATTCACCTGCTGCACAAAACTTCCATCGACCTTTCCCTTTAATTCTGGCCCTTTGAAGATTTAATCTCCATGAACCCTAAAACCTCTTAATTTTCTAGCCCCAGGGAAAAAACTTAAATAGGCATCATTTCCCAGAGATGTTCTAAATTGCCACGTTACTGTGAGCACCTTAACACCTTTTCCCAAAAGTAAACAAGTTAAACTAATCAATAAGTAGGAAAACTATATATGATCTAAAAACTTCAATGCTGTTCCAAATTCATGTTTCTTATATTCTCACATTCTGCCTTGTAGTCAACAGTAAGAAAAGTAAAAAGAAGGGAAAAAAGCAAAAAAGGAAACATAAATATTTGCCATGCAGATAGAAAATACATCAATTTATTATTTTAACAACCCACTGAACTGAAGACTGAGCAAACATTTGAACATAATCAAGTCATACAAATTATATTTACATTAAACATGGAAAATGTACCTCTGAACTCGTTCCACTAAATCTTTTGCTGTAGCATCTCTTATATATGGCCCTGGCTTCATTTATATGATCTAATTCAATTTCCATTGCTATATAACTTTTCCATGCTTCCAACATTGAACCACTGCACAGACGGATACATTCGTGAAACCTCTGAAACAGCAGGTATTTAAAATAACAATACAATAATGCATGCAAGCTTTGAAAAGTCAAACCAAGTTTTAAGCAAGCTCTCCCAAACACCACGAGCTGCAATTAAATCGTTGCCCAATTTCAGCTCTAAACGGGCCCAATAGGCATGCAAATGCAGTAAACCATCAGTGTTCTTCATGTGTGGTGATAAGTAATCCGCTGCTTGCTGGAAGAGAGACTACAGTGTCAGACTCAAGCATACAAAAGGGACCTATTGCAAGCCCATACATCAAGAAGACCATGAATTCCAAAATGCTTTTACATACAATTGAAATGACTCAAAACAAGAACAATACTTCAATGTGCTTCATAATCTTCAATAACACTTGCTTAACTATGAAAGTTATTTTAAATACGGAGATGAAAAAGTATGCATTCAAACCTGAAAAGATTCCCTAATCATTGAATAGTTCAACACACCATCTCCACTAGCTGATGAAATTCTACGTCTCAAGCCATCTACTCGGGTGAGGAACAAATCGAGGTACTAGAACACACAAAAGAGGTCAAAACTATTAAACACATGAACAGTATCAAATGAAGTCTAAAATAGATACAATTTAAAAAAAAAAATCCATACCTCCTCAAGGGTTGAAAATGTGCATTTAAGGGACTTCTCAAAGGCCTGAAATAAATTTAAGGAAAAAAATCAATTAAACGACCTTAAATAGAATCATAAAACAATAAAAGTATTTTACACATTACTCGTTGCAAACATGTCAAGGAAATTTCCTTTTCAAAAATCTTGAAACTATTATAGGCGATTATAAAACTTCTAATAGTTCCAAAGCAAACTACCAAAATCGAACTGCCCTAAATCTACCATGAAAACGTGATAGCATTCAGTTTATTTTGATGTGGAAATAAGATCATATTACATGATGGAAACATTGAGACCACAGCATGTTCAAAAGGTGACATAGGCGATTTTGAAATTGAACTGATGTTTCTATAGGGCTGGATAAATTCTCTCCACATTTTTATGTTCTTCTTTTGAGCTCATAGTAAACCTTACCGCAATGCTTGACTAGCAGAAACAAAATATATATACGCATTTTTTCCCTGGTCAACTGATATTTAAGAACTTCCTAGAGCTCCAAGCCAAAATTCAGGTATTATATGCAGAAGCTATATGTTATCCTACAATGATGACTGAAGATCAGACTTTGAACAACTATTTGATAAATTATAATGTAGTCCAGACAGAGACAAGAGTTACTAATCTCTGAAAAACACAACATACAGCAGATATCTCTTTCTCACAAGCAAGGCCACGCTCCAGACACAGCAAATAGCGAACCCAAAGTTCTCCAACCCAGGGACAGTTTCTTGTAGCCCTCGAATAAACATCCTTCACAACATTTCCCACCTAAAAGGAAAAGCAAGAATAATTTCTAGTATGGCAAACCCAATTAGAAGTTATAACAAGTAAAAGCAAGAACTTTAATGGTTAATTGAATAAGAGAAAGTAAAACCAAGAACCTTCAAGGTTTTATCAAGATAGTGAGTATAGTGAAGCCAGAGATCATTTGATACAGGAAAGTCAGTTATGGCACGTTCATACAGAATTTGAACTCGGGCTGGATCACCGAAAGATTTTTCAAAATCCAAGTAGCTCTGCAACAAATGAATTATTAATCAATTTAACCAGGCGGAATGATGCTAAAGCCAAGACTTCAATAGGGTAAAGAGGCAAGAACAATATTTCAGTCTCATAAGAAACAAGAAACAGTGCCTTAAAGAATACATGAAGAAACCAAATTTGACTTCAAAGTCAGTATTAAATAAAAGAATTTCCACACGATAGAGATTTTAGAGTATGATATGTATACCATGTAATGTTGAAACCTTTCAGACTCAGATATATCCTGTCTAGTAATCTGTTCTTCATGATGTACATGGGCATTGTACATCTCCTCTGCCTTCTGGTAAGCCGAAGCAACATGGGAAGAAATCCCTAAAACATCGCCAGGTTCAGCATCAAGAGAATTTCCTTGCTCCACCTCCCATGCCTTGTAGGCTAGAAGAGTAGACTTCAAGCTAGCAAGGGGAATAGACAAGTATCGATGGAATATACTCCGTATGCGCTGGACCTGTTTCTCTTTAGCCTGAACAAGGAACGGATGATTAGCAGTCCAACTCAAAAACAAATTCTTTATGATTAAATGTATCTGAGTGTAAAGAAAAAGGTATCATGCTGAGACCTGGATGTCAGATTGGTCAATCGTTAGTAAAATAGCTTGCTCGTATTGGATATATGCATCCCATATTTGAGATCCTTGAGAAACATGAAGAGCAGCGGCAGTAACAGCTCGCTCAAACAGATTTCTTGCCTTCGAAATTCCATCAGCTAAACAATCACGCACTTTTGGATCGTGTTCTTGCACATAATTTAGGTACTCACACCAAAGCGGGATAGACAGATACTCAGAGATGCCTCTCTCGTAAAACTTCTCGACTGACTCGAAATTGGAATCATTAGAAAGAGAAGCTTCGTCTTTGGCCCATTCCATCCACATTTCAGGACTCAATGGAAACAGCGTATTCATGTTTTCCCTTGCTTCTCTTAGTTTCTCTATTTCAGCACTTCTCCTCAAAAGCTTTATGTACTGTGAAATCAAATCAAATAACAGGAAATAGTAGCGTTAGTAGTAGCAGGAAAATACGTTTACGTTTACTTTAACTAAGGAGGAGGAGGAGTACTGTTTACCTGAACATGTGCATCGTAGTTGGAAGGATTGGTGGAGAGCTCGTATTCTAGGGCTAAGAGCTGTTCATTCTGATCTGCTTCCTCTTCTGAATCGCTTGACTCCGAATCGCTGCTGGATTTCTGACTGGCTTTAGGGTTTTCAACAGCATCGCTCTCCTCCATTTCAGTGTCTTCTTCCATGGAAACTGGTGGTTTCTCAAACTCCTCCATTTTCCTCTCTTTTTTTTCCCTCTTCTCCTTTAATTTAGACAATTTTCATAAGACTTAAATAATAACATACGATTAATCAACATGGTCTTCAAGCGAACGCTGGAATGTGTTCTCTTTCCCCCTTATGAAAACGCTGTGAAATGCTATTTTTTATTCTCCTGCCAAAAGAAAATATTATTTATCTTTAAAATATATATTTATTAAGAAAATTATTTTTGAAAGTTACAACGTTCAAATATTATCGTGATAATAATCTTTGCAAAAAAAAAAAAAAAAACAATCATTTCGTGAATTACTTGTTATTCAATTAACTCAATCAAGGAATCAAATAATAATATAGATGTCTTTATTTTTAAAATTGAAATTTTCACCAATAGCACGATAAATTTATAAATTTGTTGATATGTTAAATGAAAAAAATCAAAATTTTATTCATATTTTTCTTTATTTCTTTTAAATTTTTATAATTTTAAATATTTTTTTAATTTTACTTTTTTAGATTTAAATTTTTTTACATTTTTTTGATATTTTTAAATATAATTTTTATATACTTTTTACATTTATATTAAAATTGCATACTGAAAGGATTTCCCTCGTATGAGCTTTGAGCTTCTGCACCCAAAAAACAACTGATCTCTGGTCTCCTCGCTGCAAAACAGGCATTCCCTGAATATTCTACAACGCACTTTGCTTTTAGTTGGTAATCTGTCCAAACTAGCCATCCAAGAGACAACCACACTGTGCCAGTTTACCTTAGGTTGCCTATCTCTCAATGGTTCCAGATATATGGTGTATTATAACTAGAACTAGGCCCTGTCTAGTTGGTACCTTGTTGCAGCAAAAAATGAAGTGCCAAATTCTTCAACTTCGTCACCTGGAATTCTGCAAGCTTAGCAGTTGCAAAAGGCTCCTGCCCTTTTCTAGTACTTTATTTCGTTAATCAGACTGATTTTTTTTAACTATCAAATTTTTGCATATTAAAGTAAAAAAGGGACATCATCAATGCCATCGTACATGATATGTGCAAAAGACAAGGAAAAAGAATGTAAAGTAGTGATAGAATGAACTGAAACAAAAAGAAAATGATTTGATTATTGTATGCTTGGAAATTCTTCACATGGAAAGGAAGAAATAAGAAACCATAGCTTTTATAAAGCAGTAGCCAAAGCTAATAAGAATCAACTTGTGGAAACAACAACTTTCTTTGAACACCTGTCTTTTAACAGTTTGCTGTAACTACAGCTTTATGAAGAATGTTTCCATGGTAAGGAATGGTTTTTTCATTATGGCTATCAAGCAATAGCCAGAGCAAATAGGAATCAACTTCTAGGAGGAGCAACTTTCTTTAAACACCTGTCTTTTAACAGCTTGCTGTAACTACAGCTTTATGAAGAATGTTCCTATGGTAAGGAATGGGTTTTTTTCATTATGGCTTTGTTGTGAAAGTGATGAACTAGAAGGTAGGTAATGATACCATAATTCAGTTACCAATTATGCTTTTAAATTTGTCTAAGCAAGCCAATGCTAGCTCAAATTCACTCTCTTCCAAGGCAACAGTGAAGCGGCAGTAGCCAGGAATTCCAGTCCATGAGCCACTGTTGATGCACAAGCCTGTGGTCTTGGCAATGGCTTCCCTGATGGTTGCATCATTGAGCTTAACTTCATAGGCAGCATCCTTTTCACCACTATTAGTGTCCTTAAGTGAATGGCTCAGCTTCACAGTCTTGTCGAGGAAAGGGGGCTTTGCCATCATTGAAACACCAGCAGAGGGTTGAAGCACATGCCATCCACATTTTTCAAGGGCCTGTTAGAAGAATAAAAACAAGGAAAAATTAACTGCGAAGTTTGAGGAAACAGTTGCCGCTTACAAATATTCAAAACAATCCCTTCAAGGACAATAAATAAGACAATGCCAGGCATGGAATAACTTGATTTGGAAGAAGCTGAGTGTAATTGCTGTCAAAACACAGTTTAGTAATTGATAGAGATCAACTTCCTGTTTTTTCTAAAATTGCATTGGGATAAGAAATCAATCAATGCTGCTTTAGATATAGTTTTACACTTCAATAAAGCAAAATAATATATCTTTCACACCTTGATAAGAGATGCCAAGTTATATATGGTAGACAGTATGAGTGAACACATCAGGATGGAAGGGGAAGAAGATGTTACCTCTTTCAAACGCTTAGTTCTGACTTCCAAATTTCTAATTTGTTCTTTGACAATATCCAACATGCCTCCTTTCTGCTCTCTCAGAGCCAGCAACTTCTTGATTGCATATTTCTCTGTGCTATGAGGTTTGCTTAAGCCTGGATAGCTATGAAATGTGTCAATTAAAAGTGGTTGGTTTAGAGCCACAAACCCAAATTCTACTGCTCCACTAAGCAGTTTCAGAGACAGTCCTCCAAGTAAAGAAACACAGAAAGCAGGGTTGCCAGAGGAAGATAGCTTCGGCAAAAATCCCTCCAAATTCCATCCACCCCAACCATCAAAGTCAAATTCCAGTCCTGAGAATGAAGTATCTATTACCACTCTTGCCCCGAATTTCGCACATGCAGTTAAAATGTTCTCCATCTCTTTGTTGCTATAAATCAAACCGGTTGGGTTGATTGTTGGACCAGAGATATATACCCATGGGTTTTTCACAGTCTCTAGTGTTTTGTTGAGTGTTTTCTCTGTCAGCTTAAATCCTTCTTCAGAATTTGTAGGGATGCTTACAATGTTCGCTTTCAAAATTTGGCAGCAGAAACATGATTACCATTTGAACCAGCTGGAAAGCACATAGTTCCACCTTCATGAACGCAGCAAAGGACCAGTTTACTAAAAAGAGCTTGCAAGCAGTCTGAATATATAAAAACTGTGTTGCTATCAATTGGGAACCCATAGTTGCTCCTAACAAATTGCTGTATACTGTGAGTAACATCAATTTCAAACTCCCCCATATTTTGTCGTGCAAAACTTTCAAAGATAGCAGCCTTAACTGGAGAAGGCGTTGGCAAGAACCATTGATCGACATCCATATGTATAAGAGAGTCCTCGTCACCAGAAATGGACAATTCAGCATTATTAAGGACTGAGATTGCTGACGTAGAGAAACCAATCACCTCAACTGATTTGGACTTTTCAGATCTCTGTAAGAAAGTAGAAAAAGGCTACTCATATGGGAAGAAATCTTAGATTCACAAATAACTAGGCATGGTAAAATTTTATTACGAGTGTGTTTGCTAAATAGAGTTTTGAGTTTTTTTTAGTTGATTTGGATATAAATGGTCAAACCCTCTAATTGTAGTGTTTGGTGAATGAAATTTGCAAGAATTTATTGAGTTAAAACTTTCAAAACAAAAAACTCTCAAAAATTACTGCCAAGATTTCAGTAGCCTCTATTGTCTTAATTAATATATGTACTTGTGTAAAATGATTTCTTATGCAACTTAAGAAATTTGCAAATAAGGAACTTAAGAAATTTATTTATTTAAATTTTCAAAAATATTCACTCATTAATTCATAAATAAATACTTAACAATAAAATATGTCATGCCCTTATTTGTCGTATACATATCAGCTTTTAACTATTAACTAAGTTTTACCACACTTTTAAATAAACAGTTAATAGAATTAGTTGGTCAAAACCAACCACTGCAATCAGCAATCAACTATAAAGCAATTGCCAAACAGGGCCTATATATACGGTTGAAATATGTATATATTTTAAATTTATTTAGGTAGATAAATCTTATTTGGATAGATAAGTTTTATTCATATTCTAGAAATATTTTTATTTTATCTTTTAGTAGTTTACTAGAACAAGGGAACTATTTTCTTTTTATGTTTTAGTAGTTTATTAGAATAAGGGAACTATTTTTCCAATTAGGATTAGGACTTTTTTTTCTCTATTTAAGTTCAATTCTTTAGTTAATAAGAGAAGTACAATTTTATTCAAAGCTCTCTTGAAATCTTTCATGGTATCAGAGCTAGGTTAAAATCTCTAGTAACATCATAGTTAAAACAACCTTCACTGGAGATAAGAGATTCAGCAATCAAACAAAGGAAGAAAGTTCTACAGTTGAAACAACTACCGAGAGTACAATGATTCAAGGGACAGAGGCGTCTCACCTTTCTTTTCAATTGACATCTCACAAGTTGAATGGTAAGAATTATCTGGAATAGTCGCAGTCCGTAAAATTAGCAATTGATGGGCGCGGCAAGCTAGGTCATTTAAATGGAGAAGTTGAGCAACCACAGGTGGGTAATCCAAAGATGAGCAAGTGGAGGTCAGAAAATTCTATGGTAATTGCGTGGCTTATTAATTCCATGGAAGCTTCCATAGGTAAACCTTTTCTTTTTCTCCTAACTGCTAAAGATGTTTGGGACGCTGTGAAAGACACCTATTCAGATTTAGAAAACGTTTCACAGATTTTTGAGTTAAAAATAAAACTGTGGAAAGCTAGGCAAGGGGAAAAAGAAGTTACTCTTTATTATAATGAGATGATATCTCTTTGGCAAGAACTGGATCAGTGTTACAATGATGAATGGGAGTGTCCCGGAGATGGTGTAAAAGCTATGAAAAAAGAAGAGAATGAAAGAGCTTATTTGTTTCTGGCTGGTTTAAATAAAGAATTTGATGAAGTGAGATCTCGGATCCTAGGAAAAAAACCGCTTCCAAAACTTCGTGAGATTTTTTCTGAGGTTAGAAGAGAGGAGACAAGGAGAAAAGTAATGTTAAAGCCAGGGTTTGAAGCTAATGATGATAATTCTGCTCTTGTAACTATTAAAAATAATGATGATAGTGAAAAAAAGAAAAAACCTTGGTGCGATCACTGTAAAAAATATTGGCACACTCGTGAAACGTGTTGGAAGCTCCATGGGAAACCGACAAATGGAAGGAAAAAGAATGGCAATGGTCGTGGTTCACAATCAGGGGATAGCAGAGCTTTCCAAACAACTAATGGAAATTATGAGGGCCAAAGCTCTCTGGAATGGTCTCCATTCACTAAGGAACAATTAGAGCATCTACACAAGTTTTTTTAATCGCCACAATTTCGGATGAATTCTTCTATTCCTAACTCATCCAATAATCCTTCTTCCTCTTTTGCCCAATCAAGTACTGATTTTTCTGTTTTTTTCAGTGTCAAGCCTTGTAAAACAAACACATGGATCGTTGATTCTGGAGCTAGTGATCACATGACTAGCAGTCATTTTCTTTTTTCAACTTATACACCTTGCACAGGAAACAAAAAGATCAAAGTAGCAGATGGGTCCTTCTCGGAAATAGCCGGGAAAGGCACTGTTAAAATTTCATCTTCCTTGGTTCTACATGATGTTTTACATGTGCCAAATCTAGCTTGTAATCTCATATCGGTCAGTAAATTATCCCAGTCCTCAAATTGTCATGTTATATTTGACTCCTCTATGTGTAAGTTTCAGGACATGGTCTCGGGGAGGATGATTGGCAATGCTAAAGAATTTGGTGGAATTTACTTTCTTGAAGACGACCATCTAAGTCAATCAACAACTACTTTATGTTTAAATTCTGTTTCTGATTTTAATAAGGTTATGATTTGGCATTATAGGCTTGGACATCCTAATTTTTATTATTTAAGATATTTGTTACCTAATCTATTTAAAAATAAAAGTCCTTCTTCATATCATTGTGAATTTTGTGAATTGGCTAAACATCATCGGTCATTCTTTCCACCTCAAAAATATAAAGCCTCCAAACCTTTTTCGTTAATTCATAGTGATGTTTGGGGACCTTCAAGAGTCTCGACTTTTTCAGGAAAACGTTGGTTTGTCACATTTATTGATGATCATACTCGACTTTGTTGGGTGTTTTTATTAAAAGATAAGTCCGAAGTTAAAAATATGTTTCAGTCTTTTTATGTTATGGTGAAAACACAATTTGGTGTGAAAATAGAAGCATTTCGAACTGACAATGGTGGGGAATTTTTTAGCGACCAATTAGGTATTTTCTTAACCAAACATGGAATAGTCCACCAAAGTTCTTGTACAAATACACCACAACAAAATGGGATTGCAGAAAAAAAAAACTGACATCTTTTGGAAGTAATTAGAACCTTGATGTTCACTAGTCAAGTACCACGTTATCTTTGGGGCGAAACCTTGTTAACAGCTACATATCTTATTAATAGAATGCCCAGTAAAATTCTAAATTATAGATCTCCTTTTAGTCTATTTAAAGATAACTTTCCTAACTCTAAATTGATTACAGATTTATCCCTCCAAGTTTTTGGGTGTAGTGTTTTTGTTTATCTTCACAACCAAGGTAAACTAGATCCTAGAGCAAAAAAATGTGTCTTTGTTGGTTATGCTTCTAATAAAAAGGGTTACAAATGTTATGATCCAATTGATAGGAAGATTATAGTTACCATGGATGTCACATTTGTTGAAACACAATCTTATTTTCATTCTAATCTTCAGGGAGGGAATGATACTAAAGAAGATTCTATAATTGATCAAGAAGAGATTAGGAATATACAACATAGGGATTCTAATAATGGGGAAGGCGAATTTATAATTAACACAAAAATTAATGATGTTAATGTTAATGAAAAGGAGGATGAAGGTGTAGAGTCTGATCATGAAAATAAAGAACAAATAAAGGAGTTAATTGTTTACTCAAGAAGAAATCGAAATCAAGAAAGTGGAATCCACCAGATTCCTCACCAAGAATCCGACCCGCAAGATCCTGTCAAACGCCCAGGTAAAGCTCATAATCCAGCCAATGAATTTTCTGATTTAGATATTCCAATTGCCAAAAGAAAAGGTATTAGAAATATTGTCAAATATCCCATGTCTAACTTTGTATCCTATAAAACCTTATCTTCGACATTCTCAACCTTTGTTTCGTGTCTCGATACTGTCCAAATACCAAAAAATGTGAAAGATGCTTTACAGGTTCCTAAGTGGAAGGAGGCTATTTTAGAGGAGATGCGTGCTCTTGAAAAAACAGGTACATGGGAAACAATGGAATTACCTGTAGGGAAAAAAACAGTGGGCTGTAAATGGGTGTTCACAACCAAATTCAAACCAGATGGATCTTTAGATAGATACAAAGCCCGGTTGGTAGCAAAAGGGTACACTCAAACATACGGGATAAATTATCTTGAAACATTTGCTCCAGTGGCCAAATTAAATTCCGTCAGAGTTCTTTTATCAATTGCTGTTAATCTTGATTGGTCTTTACAGCAGCTAGATGTGAAGAATGCTTTCCTAAATGGAAAACTTGAAGAAGAAGTTTACATGGATCCTCCTCCAGGTTTTGAAGAAAAATTTGGAACTCGAGTATATAAACTCAAGAAATCTTTATACGGTCTGAAGCAGTCTCCTCGAGCTTGGTTTGAATGATTCACTCAAGTTGTTAAAAAACAAGGTTACTCACAAGGGCAAGCTGATCACACAATGTTCTATCGACATTCACAAAAAGGTACAATAGCTGTTATTATAGTTTATGTCGATGATATCATTCTTACAGGAGATGATGTGGATGAAATAAGACATCTCAAGGAGCATCTAGCATTGGAGTTTGAGATCAAAGACTTGGGTCCTTTGAAATACTTTCTTGGAATGGAAGTTGCTCGATCAAAGAAAGGTCTTATGGTCTCTCAGAAAAAATATGTGATTGGTCTTTTAAAAGAGGCTGGGATGAGTGGTTGCCGCCCAGCTGACACACCAATTGATCCAAATGTAAAATTTGAAAATAAAGAAGGTCGATTAGTTGATAAAGGGCAGTACCAAAGATTAGTTGGTAAGTTAATTTACTTATCACATACAAGGCCAGACATAGCTTTTGCAGTAAGCTTAGTGAGTCAATTTATGCACTCTCCAATGGAGGAACATGAAGAAGCAGTGTTTCAAATTCTAAGATACTTGAAGAGTTCACCGGGAAAGGGCTTATTCTTCAAGAAATCCGAACAAAGAGGAATTGAAGCTTATACAGATGCAGATTGGGCAGGCTCAATAATAGACAGAAGATCTACATCAGGATACTGTACATTTGTTTGGGGAAACCTTGTGACTTGGCGAAGCAAAAAACAAACTGTTGTAGCAAGAAGTAGTGCAGAGGCTGAGTTTAGATCAATGGCTCAAGGAATTTGTGAAATGATATGGTTAAAAAGAATTATGGAAGAGCTGAGGAAACCAATAACTTCACCAATGAAGTTGTACTGTGATAGCAAAGCTGCCATTAGCATTGCTCACAACCCAGTCCAACATGACAGAACTAAACATGTTGAGATTGATAGACACTTTATCAAGGAAAAATCGAAGAAGGCCAAGTGTGCATGCCGTTTGTTCCTTCAAAACAATAGATTGCTGACATACTCACCAAAGGACTCTCTAAGACAAGCTTTGATTTTCTTGTAAACAAGTTGGGCATGATTGATTTATATGAACCAACTTGAGGGAGGGTGTTGAAATATGTATATATTTTAAATTTATTTAGGTAGATAAATCTTATTTGGATAGATAAGTTTTATTCATATTCTAGAAATATTTTTTATTTTATCTTTTATAGTTTACTAGAATAAGGGAACTATTTTCTTTTTATGTTTTAGTAGTTTATTAGAATAAGGGAACTATTTTCTCAATTAGGATTAGGACTTTTTTTTCTCTATTTAAGTTCAATTCTTTAGTTAATAAGAGAAGTACAATTTTATTCAAAGCTCTCTTGAAATCTTTCATATACATATAACCAACAACATGATAGGAACTTGAATGATATCTAGAAGAAGAGGAAATATTTAACCTTGGACAAGTGCACCTCTAAGAAACATAGATCAATTGGTGTTATACTGTAATGGTTAGATTTTGAATTTTTCATTCTGTTATATTTTGGATTTGCTTCACCAGATTTTTGTAATTAGTTTTAGAATAGATGATAAAAGCGGTCAAACGGGGTCCTCAAATACTTGAAAAACACCGCATATTATGGCTACGAATCAAACATCATTGCGAAAACTATCTTAACACATACGTGGATGCCAATTGGGCTGGAAACCCAATAGATCATGCTTCCACCACTAGCTACATTCTCTTCTTCAGACATACTCCCATTAGCTGGTCATAAAAAAACAGTCAACTATAGCCAGATCCTCAACTAAAGCTGGTCATTGTCACCGCTGCTAAAACACTTTGGGTGTTGCTCCTTTTGCAAGAACTCCAGGCTCCTCTCTCTTGTACTCCTTAAATTTTCTATGATGATCTTAAAACCACATATTAATGTTGACATTTTGTTTTGCATAGCAAGATGAAGCACATGAAAATCAATTTTCAGAGTGTTTAGGACCATGTTGAGCGCAAAACTTTTAAGTCAACCACATTCATGTAGCCGATCAACTGGCTGACACACTCACAAAGTCCTTACTCAAACCTGCCTTAGTTCATCAACTTCCCAAGTTAGATGTTTTTCCACAATCCCAAACTTAAAGGGGGCGTATTAGTGATACTTTAGAATCTTCCACACCTAGTCAGTTTGTGTTTCTATTTGTTAGCATTTCAGTTGTGGTTTGTTATTTGAATAATAGTTATTAGCATGTTCAGTTCATTATCGTATAAATTCAGCCAATCATCAATGAATAAAACACAACTCCCTTCTTCATCTCCTCCAAAACCTTATAGCCTTTACTTATTATCAATAGAAAAACGACTCCTAGTTGTTTTTTATGTCAAAATGAAACACATCTATACTTTCACTGGTAAAGTAAGTGTTGCCAATGGAAGAATGGTGATTTCTATTCTATATATTTGACAGTTAATGTACCAACCTGTAAATGTGAATGCCTGTCTGTCAGTTGAAAGGCTAGAAGCTCGTGAAACAGATGTCCATAGTAGTATTGGCTAATCAATGAAGTATTCCCTTCAAGTACTTCGACAGTTTTTGACAAGGCTTTTAAGATAGCCTCATCTTCTGATATCACAAAGGCAACTTCTAAATCTGAATAGACCTGTGAAAAGGTTTGTGCAGCAACATATGAGAATTTGTCAAATCATAAACAAACTAAAAGGAAATTAAAGAGACTGAAAGTCAAATTAATAGAAGACTATTGAATTAGCCCTTGTAAATAGAAAACACCATTTGATAGGTTGACCAAGTTGCCTTAAAAATATACCCGATTTTTTACCAAGCCACAAAGGATCGCTGCATGTGATGGCAGAGGAGTTCCTGATAGATATTTCAGTACCCCATTGGTAACTGGAAGGCTTGATAAATCAAAGTGGTCAGATATGTCTAAGAAAAGACGAGACCCAATTTCTCTGGTGGCATCTAATAATTGCACAAACGCTGAACTAGTAACCGACTCAAAATGAGCTATCCCGGTAACCACAACCTGTGGCTTCAGCTTTTTTATCAGCTCTACCATCAAATCTGACTGGCGCGGTGCATCAATGACGGTAAGAACATCCTCTGACAAGCCAGTTTCTGCAGTCTGCAACATGGACATATAAAACTCAGCAATGACGTTGATGAAGAGTCAGGATTTAATTTAGGATTCAAGTTTATGAATAATCATGTTACTTCAGTTTTGACAAAGTTTTGGATGATGACTATTTAAGACTCAATATTGGGATCTTCTTTCTATTGGTTCTTTCTGGTTTCTCCCGTAATTCTTCTATTTCTCTCCTTATTTCCTCTTTTTTCTCCTTTGCTCCTTTTGCCTATCAGTAACATTCCCTCTAATTATCCAACAAAAAGAAATCCCTCTTATTTCAAATTGAATGTCCACTTTTGAGCGACTTACTTAGATTAAAGGGCATCGGTAATTGAGGTTAATGAAGCTAAGGTGAGTCAATGGCTGACGAGCACAAGCTCAAGGTTGGCCCAACTAAAAAGCTTAAAGTTCAAGCTTTGTTAGGTCTACATTTTGTACTCAAGCTTGGCACAACAAAATAACCAAGCTACTTGGCTCAACTCAATTAAGCTCAATTTCTCTACCTAGACAAGGAGCTTGAAGGTGGACTTCTCCTGTTTGAACTTAAATTCAAAACTAAAATAAATCCAGTAAAGAAACTAATACTATATCTTATCTGTACATATATAATATTAAATTTTTCGGAATTTCAATTGGTGTAGAGTACTAAAATGCTCAAACAAAGATCAACTCAAGATCTAAGTGGCATGAGATTGAGCACAGATCAACAGAAAACAAGCAGAGTCTGAATAGTGCAGCTGAGTTCAGGTAATTCAAAACTAGCTTGACTGATTTACATGCAAAATCACAAATAAAACATACCTCAACTGCCAAAGATGTTAACCATTTCCTGGGTAAGTTTCGGGTCAGATGCTCATCAACAATGGCAAGACGGGGGGAGAACAGCCGAAGAGCATTCTCAATTGCCACAGTCCTCGAAGGAAAGATGACAACATTCTTGCATATTTTTGAAAATAATGTCAGAAGTGCAGAAAATAGATAAGGTACTCAGATATGCTAAACAGCATTTGCATGTGGAATACTTTAAAATGCAAAAACATTGTACCAAGGTGCAAACTACTTTGAATTATGAAGATAGGACAAGACTGCAGCTATATGATGTATCATCACTTGCAATGGTCAAGGAATTTAAATCTTAGCATCAAAATAGAAGATGTTACCAAAAAATTCTTACATCCAGTATTACTACAAAAGTTTCAAGCCACCTAACTGGACAGCATTAAGAATAGAAGATGAAACCCAAAAGGCATTAATCAGAATTGGTAGTAAGTAGTAATGAAATGGAAAAGCCATAAGGTCACCTTCAATGCCATTTTATTGATCAAGGTCATAAAGCTAAGCTCAAAAACCAGAAACTACAAAGGAGACCCTTGAAGAAAGAGGTATATTACATTAGTTTCCAATATGCCCAATCAACCATTATAAGCATAACCTGCAAAGGCTTGCCTATATCATACAGCAGAATATGACTAAGGATATTGAAAATCTCTTAAAAGGATGGGCTTTATTTAATTATAGTTGTCTAATGCACTAGCACATATTTGAAAGATAAATATTTTGATATTCCTTTATTTTCAAAGTAGAAAGGCTAGCTCTGAAGCACCAAATGGCATGTAAATTAATTTCCCGTAACAGCCTTTGCACTTTTCATTTATAACAAATATTCAACACAGAGTTTTCTTTCTTCTCCTCCATACCTTAAAGAGTTAAACCTAATGACACACAACAGAAGTCGAAAGGCAAATTCAGTGTCTTGTACAATAATACAAGAAGAATGCATGTCGAACTATCTCCAAAAATCAAGGTGCCTTCTATAAGAAAATGAAAATACATGGAGCAATCGGCCTACTAGATCATTATGCTTATATCATATCAAAAACTGAAACCATGTAGATATTGCATGAGTTTTCGACATTTTTATAATGACACCTTAGCCTATCCTTATTTCCACTACCAACCATCCTTTATTCAATTCACATCAAAATCACTTGGTACAACAGAAACTCGCAAGCTCTTGATTTACAGAAGAGAAAAACAAAACTCCAGCAGATAATGAATATTTAGAAGCAGGCAAACTGATTTATCACGTCATTTGAGAGGGGAAAAGGGGGGGTGGGGGGAAAGTCAAGAATGTTTTCTTACATCAGAAGTAAGCGGAATATGGTGGTACGTTTTCATAAACCCAGCAATTAGATTGCGAAATCTTTTACATCCAGCTGGTAGCTCATATGGGAAGTACGAATTCTCTTTCAAAATACTGGCTAGATAAGCTAGGAATGGAATCTTCTCATCTGCAACTAAATCATCTTCAAAAGATAAATCTAAAGAGCTACTGATCTCTTGGAAGCCACTTTTAAGAAATTCAAATATTACTTTGACCTGTCAGTTTAAAAGAATTATCAGCCATTTTATTCTTCCCCAAGCAGGGAAAAGATATCCACTAACTACAAGCCAAAATCATTATGAAATGCCCACCTGGTTTGGTTGACGAAGTTGACAACTGTAAACTGATAATCCATGAGAGATACGGCCACCAGCCTTTCCATAGGCCCATGCTGTTCGAGCACAAATAGGCTCATCTCCTGAAAGCCCCATAAAGAACTCAAAACGGTGTGGACTATTCTTCTCAATTTCTACTAAAGCTGAAATATCTGTGTCCCCAGCCTGCAACAAGATATTTCAGTTGAGTACACCCGGTTGAAGAAATGGTTACAACTTTGAAGGATTTACTTGCCTGAAGAACTTTGGTTTGCCAAAGCCTGGTAACACGGAAACCACGTCTTTCAAACAGGCGTTTGCAGACGCCTTGTCCCGGACGGCCTCCCATATTGAAGATCATAATCCCTGTGGGTTTAATGACAGCTATTCCTTCCTCAACTGCCCTGGCAATCAGACCTAAGCCAAATTGATCCTCAACAAATCCCTACATGGGAATGAAATTAAAGTTGATGCATTCAGAGAGAGGATTTTTAAATTTCTTTTGTCTTTTTTTATAAGAATGAAAGCGCACATGATATTCACAAATTTGACAGCAATCTTGTTGAATTAGCATATTATATAAAGGAAGAATCCAAGAATTGAACGGAGTTAAAATTCATATGACTGATAACTAGACTGCATGAAGTTAATAAAGAGAGAGAATTCAAAGTTCCAAAATGTTTCTCTACAGAAAAGTTTCTAAACTTCTATGCAACCTAATAAATTATAATGTGCCTAGGCGTCCAGATTTAAGCCAAGCTGATCTTGAAAAAGCTCCAATATGGAATAAAAAAACATATTTCTTTCAAAGAGGACCAGCCAGTTTGTGTCTTGGTTATAATTAACTGTCCCAAGGAACCTTATCCATGAATACAACTAAGCCAGAGTAAATAGTCAGAAATGTGAGCTTGTAGCACCTTATTACTTTTCTAACATACTGTGTAACATGGAACCAATAAAGAAACATTCAACCTGAAGTGCACAATAATTACTCAAGGCGTGTAGAAATTCCTCGCTTGCATTTTCAGTGATTAGTTTTGACATTGCCTCTGGGTTTGGATTAAGAATCTGCAAGTAGAAAAAATGATAGAAGTATTGCGGAATCAGGATTTTATGTAACTTCATTATTTACTACACAGCTATACCAGTTATCAACTGTCACAGTACCTGAGGTATGCATCCAACTATCCGTTCAAGTTGAATATCACGTTCCCTACAATAAGATAGCAGGTCAGATTCATGAAACTCCACCCTATCAAGTAAGGTTTTCTTTTCTACGTCATAAATTGGTTGGCCTTTCTCATCAAAAGAGTTCATGTACAAGTTTATCCAAGAAACCTTCACTGCTCGTGGATTTATATCAAGGCCATAGACCTGCAGAAGATTAATGCAGGCACATATTGGTTGGTACTTGAAAGGATTGAACAACTAATTCTCCATGCATATGGAACATGAGGAACATTCTATGTTTGTGCCACTAGGGAGAAAAACTACAAATTAAAACCTTTTCAGGCAACCATTTCTCAGCAATGGCTATAGATATCCATCCGTTTCCACAGCCAAGCTCGGCAACTATCTTGTCCTTGAAAATGGAATCTGGATGCCTATTGAGTCCTTCATAAAAGGTAAATGACCAGTCTTCTGGTACAAAAATGCTCGGAATCACCATCATTGTCAGTTTTTTCCTTCCCGGATAGCCTACGCATAGCGCAAAATATGTTAAAGCAACAGAACTCATGCCGTATGACAAGCATATTACAGGCTATAAATGCTTCTGTTATATAAAAAGGAAAATAGATAGAGGAGGAATAACTGCTAACACAATGGGATTCAATGCATGGACACGTGCTCGCACCCATCTTTCATTTGAAATAAATTGGCGTGAGATAAACAATAGAGATCCAATCAAACTATAAAAATCAATATTTAAGATGTCGGTAAAAGAAAAATGTTAAGATGTTGAAGGAATATGGTTCAGGACAAGCAATCCAAACTCATTAATACATCCTATGGGCATATATTTATGTAATTAGAAAAGGATGAGAACACAAGTTCGAATTTGGAGAAGTATACATGTTGAAAGAACTTTACCTTCAATACTTTCGACCCTACAGGATAATTGGGATACTCTAGTTGAAGGAAAAGAGAAAAAAGAAGAGAAATGAAGATACTTTAAGGTTCGTGAAGCAAACATCTACAAATCGATCTTGAAGATTGTGATAGACATTGGAATAATTCAAAATCTATTGCTTTGGCTTCAATGCTATGTGCCAATATAAGGGACAAAAGAATTATGCCACAATTATGTGTTTGGTATTGGACATTGACGACTTGAAAACACTATACTGGTTAAGGAATCCTTTGGTGGGCTAGCATTACAATCTCATCTGTATTTTGCAAAGTATATTTCATGTGATTTAGCAGAAAATCTTTCTGAAACGAGACTTTCATCTCAAAGAATGCTTCTATGTCATTATATTTGGACTTATTAATTTTGACTCAAATCTAAAACCTCTACCTAATTTACTTGAATTTAACTTCATAAAATATTAACAATCTAAACTAATAAACAATTTGTGCTCAAAATGATTGAGCCTAAACCCGAACTAAACCAAACCTGAACTGATTCGAACAGGGAAAAAAACCCAGTTACTATCAATTTAACAAGCTGCTATCAATGTTTGTTACTAATAACTAATAAGATTTGGCGTAAATTACATAATAATATATTATTATAACATTACATACAAATTGTTATGACAAAATACATGAATCATTATGAACGGGTGTATGTTATATACTTTATTCTAAATTTCATGAAAATGAATTATACTTTTTAATTAAAAATAATGCTTTTAAACTTATTGTTTATTAAATAAATATGTATAACGATAAAAGAATATTGTAAAATAATAATAAGTATACCCATAGTAATTAAAATATATAATTTATTTTAAATATTATTATAAGATTATCATTATTAAAGCATTTTATTATTTATTTAAAAGATTACTATTGTAAAAATATAACAAACTTATTAAGGAAAAAATACAACAAATTTTATTATTTGTCAAATCCATCAGTTTGATTAAAAATAAAGACATGAGATTTAACTTACAACCGATTAATTAAATTTTACCACTATTACAATAACTCCATTTAAAAACACTATTATAATTACATCATGCTTCTTTTTTATTTTCAAGTTTTCGGACACTTGCCACCTACATAAAACATACTATTTAATCATTTTCAAAAATAGTAATTAAAAGTCTTAACATTCAAATAAGTTAATAATTTATGTTTCAGTTACGTGTTTATTAAGTTGATTTTAAAAAAATAAATTATACTTCAAGTCATTTCGAATTAAATTTAAATTATTTCAATTCATAAAAGTATATTATTTATAATTAATATAATATTATTTTATAACATAATATTTTAATCAAGTTTACACTAAAAAAATCTTATTAAATACTCGACCCATATAAAAAATGGACCATTAATTTTACTTAAATTCATTTTCTAAACCTCGTACTTTACTCAAATCTTACATATGGCCAGCCATTAGCATGTTTAGCGTGAATCGATAAAACTCCACAAATTCGAGTAAGATATTTTTTACTAAAAAGTTAAAATTAAAATAGATCTACCTAAGTCAAGAGCCCAAAACTAATCAAGTTCAGCTAGTGGACCAAGAGAGTCTAGGGATAAGGCTGAGGGCCGAACTAAAAGTAAAGAACCAAACAGGAAGAAGCAATTGTGATCCGAATTAAACGACAAAAACCAAAATTTGTTATCAGTTTTCTTATTCTGAAAATCCCAGCGATCTTGATTGGTTCTCTGGATAGACGATAAAGTAAAAACCATTCGAAAGAAAGACTGAAAAAGCATAAAATATTTTAGAACCAAGAAGTACGGGTTCTTTTGGCTTTTGATAGCAGTGCTTATCGCATCCTCTTAATTTATATTTTATTTTTTCAGTAATTATACTGTTAAGTTGCATATCTATTGTTAATGCACCAAAATAAAATATTACCTTCAGTATGTGAAAAATAAACGTGTTTGTAAAACCAAGAAAAAGAATAATCCCCAAAAAATATTTTTTTTCTTTTCGTATTCTTCCACTTTCTTTGAACTAAACACTTTGAAATCGAAAACAAAGCAGGAATAATTCCTAAGGAATAAAAAATGAAATTTATGGGCAAAGGCACAATGGCATTGAACACCTACCTTCACATTGGTCCAACTGAATGTCCTGGATCCGGAAATGGTACTTGTTGAAGCAATCATCTGATGATCCGACCTGGGAATAAAGATCCGAAAGGAAGACCCGGGAGTCGACGCGCGTCTTCGGATCCTCAAGCCTCTCCAGAAGCGATCGGAAGGCAGCGTATGCAGCATCACCCGATTGCTGGCACTGCTTCAAAAACTCCTCCACCGCCATGTTCACGCACACGCACACTTTCTGGTTCTTCTCTTCTCTTTTCTTTTTTTTGTTTACCAATTTAAGAGAGCAAATATATACCTTTTTGCTGTTTAGTTTTCCCGATTTTACTTCGCTACAGGTTGGACTTTACTATTTTGGACGAGGTCTCCAAGTTTTGATCCTTCACCCATCTACACTTCAACGTTTTTTTTTATGTTTTTATTAAATTATTTTTTCTGACTATTGGCTATTAATTTATTTTATTTTATTTCCATGCGGCAATAATTTGTTTTCTTTTTTGGTCAAAGTAATAATTGTATTGTTGGGCCTTCAGCTTTGAATGCAAATGTATGCAAGATGGAACTTTTTTGTTGTACTATTTTCTTGTTTGGGCAATGCATTTCAGTTTGCAATTTTCACCACACTATTACTCTTATTTTTTCTAATGAAGTGTAAAGGTATTGGTGCGGGGGAAAAAATCGTAAAATCTCAATTTTAATATTTAAAACATTAATATTTGTTTGGGTTATTACACTTCAGAAGTGTTTTAGAAGTATATAGTAAAATATTTAAAAAATAAATATTTAAAAAAATACATAATAATTGTTTAAGGTTATTTGTGGAATAAAAAAATACACTGTCAGTATATTGAATAATAACTCGTAAGTAAATTGATTTTTCTAAAAAATAGAATAATTTTAATTCGTATCAATTTTGAAGTAAGTGTTCAAGTATAATTAATCACAACATTAATGTTTTCATCAATTTATATGATTTTGATTGATAAAAACTAAATTTAGACCACAATTTTCACAAATGGTTGTTTAAGTTCATCCTAGATATAGTTTTTAAATAATTATAAAAAATATTTATTTTTAAGTTTTTTATATTCTTTTAAAATATTATCACAGCATGCTTGTGTCACTATTTGATTAGTCCGTCAACTACATCAACATTAAACAATAAAAATAAATAAAATTTATAACAAAAAAAAATGAAACAAAATATAATTCAATTCTTAATATAAAAATATTCATGATATTTTTACCGTATTTCAATTTATTTATAATCTAATCCAATTACTCGTGGAAAAGAAAAATATCTAATCCAATTTAATTCTGCTACTAGTCTCTACTTCACTTACTTAATGCATGCAGCTTATGACATAAGCCCATTGGCCCATTCCCAATCCCTAATTGTAATCCCCGTCATTTCACTTGACCATTTTTGGCTTATGCGTTACTTTATTTTCCTCCTTCCTAGTGGAAAATTAATTTCATCTTCATGCTACACGTGTTTTCGTTAAGGATCTTCAAACTAATATTTTTCATTAAAAATTATGATAATATATCAATATTCATTTTTTTAGCATAAGAACACATGAGCTTGGTAATCATGATGTTAGACATTTTATTCTTAACATGAACTTAACAGAAAGGAGATCGGAACCTCTTCCAACTGAAGACAACACTAGTACTGATAAATATGATTTTATTAGCATTCTTTGGAGCATATGGGCTACAAAGAAATGAATGGTGTTTTCAAAGGAAGAGCTAGAGTCCTAAGCAACAATTGGCAAGAAGCTTTCATTTCAGATGCTCAAAAAATGGGCGCGCACAGGGAATAATTTTATTTTGTGGAATGAAACAAGATTAGTTGTCAATGATAGCATAGACTACAAGTGCATTGGAATATTTGCAAGGAAGAAAGGTCAAGCGGGAATAGGTATAGACTGCGTATTGATGATCAAAATAAGGAAGTTGTTACCAAAAATAATAATAATAAGGAAGTGTTGTTTTCCTTCGCCAGGACAATGGATCTTGAAGATCTACAGCAAGCATTTATATTTCTGATCCGAGAAACCTCAATTCTTACTCTTAAGCGTTTTCAAGAATGATGTAAAGTTTTTCACCTAAATCTTTTCAATACTAGAATGCTGATATCAACTGAAAAGGTTCACACTTGGTAATTTTAAGATTGTCAATGAAGAGAGGGAGTTGGTACAATATATCTCCAAACAAGTATCAAGATGGTACAATATATTTATATTGATATATATTAGCAAAGAGAAAACATAGCTGTTTCCTTAGTTTCTCCTGCTTACCAGCTCTCTCTAACCTTAACCTTGTTAAAGTTTAGATGAGAAGCACCTAACCAAGGGGGAGAGCCTGGACTTAGTAGTTTCCTAAAACATAGTTGCTTCCTAATACATAGTTGCATGCAATATACTGCAATGCAAGGCAACATAGTTTGCTTTCAAACGCACACACAAAAGAAAAGAGAAAACATAGTACTAGTAGCATGCAATGCGATGCTAAGGCATTGCAACAGGCATGCGTTGGTGTTTATTATTATAGCTATAACTAGTTAAGGGAGAGCGACGCATAAACATGGGAGGGAAGCCTGGGCTTGGCAACAGCAACAAGCGGATTGGCAAGAAACAGATTGTCCTTGGCCTCACTCAGATCGATGGGCTTCTGACTAGTTGGTGGGATGGTCCAAGTGAAACACTGCAGCAACCTTGCAAATAGCATGACAGTCATGGAAGTCCCCAGCAGGACGCCCTTGCACCCACGCATTCCGGTGCTGAAGGAGATGAAGCGCAGCTCTGACTCAGTTAGCGCCAGTGAGACCCCACCCCCCTTGAGGTGCCGCTCTGGCTTGAACTTGAGTGCATCATCCCAGAATTTAGGGTTGCGACCCAGACCAGTGCGGCTAAGAAGCACATGACTCCCTTTTGGGATGAAGTAATTGGCAACAGTTGTATCAGCCACAGAGACATGCGGGACATTGAAGGGTGCAATTGGATGGAGTCTGAAGGCTTCTCTGGCGCATGCCTTGACATAGTTGAGGTTGGTGAAATCAGTCTCTTGGACCAGCCTCTCCCTTCCAACAACGCTATCTATTTCCTCCGCAGCTTTCTCCATTATCTCCGGCCGGTTCAGCATCTCAGCTAGTGCCCATTCTACCGCATTCGACGGATTGTCTACCGTTGCGATCATAATTTCCTTCAAAAGTAATCCAAATCAACCTTAAATTCATTTTGGGTGAAAAATATATCATCTCTTCTCTACTACTTACTCCACTTGCATGCATCCTTTATTTCCAGGTCAGTACAAAACGAAACAACAGAAAGCAAAACATACATCGAAAAACGAAAAGGTATCGAAACTGCTAACCCCACCGACCAAGAAAAGTTTCATTTTTGTCAACACCCTAGAAAAGATGGGAGTGAAACGTCCAACTTATCTATGCTTAGTTGCAAGGGTTCTTTTTTCTTTCTGTCTTTGTGCTTTTGTGACATCAACTGGGTTCCTGTTTCTAGCTTGCGTTCTTGCTTAGTGTGGCTTATACTACCTGAAATTCTGGTCCATGCCAGGTTTTAAGGTGTTTTTATTTTTGTTTGTGGTGATAATAACTAAGGTTTTGTAATATCAGTAGGGCTCTTATTTCAATTTGCATACTTGCTCAGAGTGGTGCATCCCAGTTTGAACTTATTATGAAATAAAGTTTTATTTGACTCACTAAGCTTAAAAAAATAATAAAAAGTTTAAAAAATGAAAAAAATTAGGTGGATGTGAAGGAGGGATAAGCTAGCTTACAGTAATTTGAGCCTTGATCTCATCCGGGGTAAGAATGGGGTCATCATGTGCATCTTTCATACTAATCATGACATCAAGCAAGTCGTCGACGTCCTCCTTCTCACCATTTCGCCACTGTTGAATCCTCTCATCGATTATTGGATCGTGATATTTTTGCATAACTGAAAGAGCGCCAGCCATAACTTTCTCATGGCCATCCAGATCAAGGCCTCTCAAGCGTGGAAGATAATCAGATACGCAAAACGAGTAAAGATACGCAAGGATGGTGAAAACAGCACTGATATGCTCTTCTTCTTCAAACCCAGGTCCTCCATCCTCCTTACCCTCCCCAAAGTACCTCCTGTTGAACAGCATTTTTCTTGGCACATTGCCGCAATACTGTTGTGATGCCACCCTCACGTTTACCAGGCCGCCTGCAGACGTGCACAGGTTATACACGTAACGCACAAGGTTATCAGCTTCTTCAACCCTTTTATCATGCAGCCACCGGTGGCGGGTTGTGGAAAGCAATTCGCCCATCAGCACTTTCTTCATCTTTTTCCATTGGTCTCCAAAGGGCACCAGAGCTGTTGTTAAGTAACCTTTAGTGGTGACATCAGTGGACATGCTAACTGGCCGCGACGCAAAAACAGCGTCCTGGTTTTTCAGGAATTGACAACTTATTTCAGGACAAGTGATGACAATTACATGCACATTTCCAAAGCGGATGCATGCAATGCCCGTAGTAATACCCTTCATCAGTTCATGTATCCACCTAAATGTGGGCTTGTTTATAAGCATCTCAGGGAGATTTCCCACAATAGGCCAAGGTTTCAGTAGGAGGGGTGGGAGAGGGGCTTGCTTTGCTTTCCCGTTACCTCCAGACAGGAACTTGAAGAGGAAATAGAAAGCGAATGCCATGACAGCAAAGGTGGAGCAGATGCTCAGGAAAGTGGCGACAGAAATTGAGGACACAGCGGTGAAAGGACTCAAGGAAGAGGTGAACAATGCAGTAGCTGCGTTATCCATGGCTAACTTAAGAAGGGAATTTCTCTACTGTTTTTCTTGTGGTGAATTGAGATGGTGAGTGTCGATATTTATAGGGAAATATTGGCATAAAAGGAATCTAAGAGTTGGAGTGATGAGAAGCGTTTTGTCACTCCAGAACAAAATACATTACTGGATGCCATTAGTAACGCCCCATATAAACTCTTGCAGGTTCATTACTCGAAAATTTCAAACATATTTTATGTATTTTATACAATATCTATTACTACCCATAAATTTTTCTAAAATTTTTAGTAAAAGAAAATAAATATTTTTTACAAAAATTTACTAAAATTATTTTCAAGAAAACAAACACTTAATTAATAGATAACAATTTAAAATTAAAAAAAAGACATATTTGAGTTTATATCCTCTTGAATATAATTATTATAATACCAACTAAAATACAATTCAATTAATATTTTATTTTTAAAACGTAAAAAAAATAACATTGCATTCTATTTTTTTTCGAAAGATACATTGTATATATATATATGGTAGTCCTTCAAATATATATGTTTATTTTTGTGTGTTTCCTTGTTTTCTTTCTTTTTCTTTTTGGAAAGGTAGTGTTTCCATGTTTTCACACTTTCTATTTATTACCTTTTTAATATATATATATTATGGTTAAAAGAAATTTGAATATTAAAATTATACTCATAAAACAATTAAATTATAGGTAAAATGATAAGATACATATGATTAAACTCTCACCAATTCTAAGTTTTAATTTTTAAATATTTGATTTTTAGTTGTTTCATTTAAATATTTTATTACTTTCTTCGAAAAAAAGTTTAAATAATTTTACTAATTGAATTAGTGTGAAGTTGACTCGTAATATCAACTTAGATGTGAGTTAAAAAATCTAAGTAATAAATATATATATATATATAAAACAAAGCTTTAAGCTTAGTTAAAATGGAGGAATTGAGATATTAAAAATCATATTATTTTATATTAAAATCTCATTATGTCTACTTAGATTTTATATAATACAAAAATAATCTCTATTATAATATTTTTTTTCTTTTGTAAAGAAAGACGTATTAAGTAATTTCATAATAGAGTTAAGATTCAAATGATAAGTTGAATATAGAAATATATATGGTAATGATATAAATACATAAAAATATATAGGGTAATACAGCCTCATCAGTTTTTGTGTTTCCTTGCGTTCACACTAGTCTAATTATTAATTATTACCTATTCAAATATTCATAACTAATTCTTGGATGAAAAAAAAAAATCGTAATTAATTCCTTACTAACTTCTGTCAAGCCAAGCTGTAGAAATTAATTTTCATATTATCACCTTACCTGCCTTTAATTTGTATACTTCTGAGTGAGTTAAAAAGTACTTTTTTTATAACTTAAAATAGTTTTATTTGACAGCAAGTAAATATACGTTTTTGAGATTATCAATGTATAAGAATGAATCGTATATACTTAAAAATTATTACATTTACTTTTAGTAATATTGGGAAATAATTTGCTTAATTATTCTAATATAATTCATTATTAGTAGATACATTTATTCATTAACAATGCAGCAAATAAAAATCTTATTTATTTTTCTCTAGAATTTTCTTATTGATTTTACCAACTCGACTTCTTTTCTCTCTTCTGTTTCTTATTTTCCTGCGCATAAACTTTCTTCTTCTTCTTCTTTTTAATATTTGGTCTGGGGCATTTTTGAGACAACAAAAATAACTGGAGTAACGTAACGTTCATTTGCTGTTTTGGCATCTTAAGGAATATGCTTGTAATGAGGATTTTGTCGCGCAATTTAGCCATCCATCTCATCCTACGCTTTACACATGCACGCACTATGTTACTACACATATGTTGAGTTTACGAATACATCCCATGTGTTGAAGATGAGTGAACACCCTTTATCCCATAGGTTCAATGTTGAGATTTTACGATTTTTTCAAGCCATTAAGTGGAAAGCAAAAAATTTATAAGCACAATAGCAATGAAAATTATTGATGTTATGACATATTGTTGAACAGAAATAAATATTATTCTCCTGATTTTTCTTTAAGAAAAGACAATTCTATCCATAATTAATCCATGTAAAATATTTTTCTTTATAAATTGAATTATTATTTATACATCCTCGCTGATTCCAAACACCTTTTATTACCCTCCATATTTTTAGTGGGAATTAAGTAAGATATGGTTGTAATTCTCATATTAATTAATACTTTTTTTCTTTTTAATTATCTCGTTAAATTTATACATGTTTATCATTTCTGTCATCAATATAAGTTATTGTATTAGTATTATGTGTTTTTTTAAAATAATTTCATTATATGTTCCGATTATATTTATTCTTTTTAGCATGATATTTATAATTATCCACAGTTCCTCATCAACCCATAAGAATAATGCGTTTCAATAGACTCAAATCTACGTTCTCTTACATTAACAACAATACTCATATAAATTGAGTTAAGAATCAATCAACAGTATTATATGATTTTTTATACCAACAACAAATAATAAAAGATAAAAGTGCAATTAACATATATAAATACTCGTAATAATCAATAAGTACAGCCAACTAAAGGATACTATAGAGCTTGTCGCACATTACACTATTATTGAGAACTCATTTGCAAGAAGTGTCATTTCTTTGTAAACATATTTTCTATTTCTGTTCCGACATCCATGCAAGTTTACCAGTTTTTTTCAAACTAGGGATGATAAAATACAAAAGTGACACATACATAATATATAGAATAATAACAATTATAAATAACTAAAGGATATTCTAAATCTTATTATAAATAATCGAAGGATATTTTAGATCTTGTTGGACGTTATGCTACTATAAAACACTTTGGTAAGAGGTGTAATTTGTCTTTCTTTCTTTTTCTCCTTGAATTTATATATTTATTTTACTTCTTGTTATATTTGAAATTATATTATTTTTATTTTTATTTTTTTATGAGCGAGGAATAATAAAAGATTAAAGTGAAACGCGCGTAAATACATAAAATAATAAACAATTATAAGTAACTAAAAAATATTCTAACTCTTGTTGGGCGTTATTAAAATTTCTTTAGTAAGATGTAGTACCATTTGTAGATAAGAAATTTTTTCTTTTGTAATTGATTTATTTATTTAAGTTTTGACATATGCAGGTTGTTACCTTGAAATGTGTTTTTTTTTTACGAACAAGAGATAGTTAAAAGCCTAAAGTGGAACATACATAGAACAATCAACAATTTATGACCAACTAAAAAATATTCTAGATATTGTTGCACTTTATGCTATTATATTGAGATATCATTTGCAAGGGTCGCCATTGGTTAGTAAATATCACTTCAATATTTTGTAACATTTTGCGAAATTCATTAATTACGAACTTTTTGTAGATGTCATCAGTCACTGACGCAATACTTAATGGAGTTTGGAGAATCTAGTAAGATATCTTTTATTTATTCTCATACGCTCTGCACACAAAACACATGAGATATTCTTACGTTGGAAAAAAAAAGCTTACATGATTTTAGTTGGGCATTACGCTATTATTAAAACCTCATTGCAAAGAGGTGGTGCCATTTGTCGATAATCATTCTTTCTTCTTTAAATTTATATATATTTTTTTAGTTTCACTAATAATGCAGGCTGTCATAGTTTGAAATTTGTGTATTCTGTACGAATAAGAGATAATAAAGTTCAAAGCAAAACATGCATAAATACAACCTTTTGCGGATATCATTAATTACAAACTTTTTGTAGATGTCATCAACCACTGATGCAACACGGAATGGAGTTTGGTGAATCTAATAAGATGTCCTTTATTTGTTCTTATAGTCTGTGCATACGAAGCACTTGAGATATTCTTACATTGGAAAAAAAAGCTTACGTGATTCTAGTTGGGTGTTACGCAATTATTGAAACCTCTTTGGTAAGAGGTGGTGCTATTTGTTAATAATCATTTTTTCTTCCTTCAATTTATATATCTTTTTTTTTGGTTCCAACAACAATGCTGGTTGTTATAGTTTGAACTTTTGTATTCTGTACGAAAAAAAAATATAATAAAAGTCCAAAGCAAAACATGCATAAATACAACCTTTTACGGATTTCATTAATTGCGAACTTTTTGTAGATGTCATCAGTAACTAATGCAACACCTAATGGAGTTTGGTGAATCTAGTAAGATGTCTTTTATTTGTTCTCGTAGTCTCTGCACACAAAACACGTGAGATATTCTTACGTTGGAAAAAAGCTTTCGTGATTCTAGTTGGGCATTACGCTATTATTGAAACCTTTTTGGAAAAAGGTGGTGCCATTTGTTGATAATCATTTTTTCTTCCTTAAATTTATATATATTTTTTAGTTCCAACAATAATGCAGGTTGTTACAGTTGAAATTTTTGTATTCCGTACGAACAAAAGATAATAAAATTCCAAAGCAAAACATGCATAAATACAACCTTTTGCGGATTTCATTAATTACGAACTTTTTGTAGATGTCATCAGTCACAGATGCAACACCCAATGGAGTTTGGCGAATCTAGTAAGATGTCCTTTATTTGTTCTCATAGTCTATGCACACGAAGTACGTGAGATATTCTAACGTTGGAAAAAAACTTTCGTGATTCTAGTTGGGTGTTACGCAATTATTGAAACCTCTTTGGCAAAAGGTGGTGCCATTTGTTGATAATCATTTTTTCTTCCTTAAATTTATATACCTTTTTTTTAGTTCCAAAAATAAAGCAAGTTGTTACAGTTGGAATTTTTGTATTCTGTATGAAAAATAATACTAAAAGTCCAAAGCAAAACATGCATAAATACAACCTTTTACAGATTTCATTAATTACGAACTTTTTGTAGCTGTCATCAATCACTGATGCAACACCTAATGGCGTTTGGCGAATCTAGTAAGGTGTCCTTTATTTGTTCTCATAGTCTCTGTACATGAAGCACGTGAGATATTCTTACACTGGAAAAAAAAGCTTACGCGATTCTAGTTGGGCATTATGTTATTATTGAAACCTATTTGGTAAGAGGTGGTGCCATTTGTTGATAATCATTTTTTCTTCCTTAAATTTATATATATTTTTTAGTTCCAACAATAATACAGGTTGTTACAGTTGGAATTTTTGTATTCTGTACGAACAAAAGATAATAAAAGTCCAAAGCAAAACATGCATAAATACAACCTTTTGCGGATTTCATTAATTACGAACATTTTTAGATGTCATCAGTCACTGATGCAACACCCAATGGAGTTTGGCGAATCTAGTAAGATGTCATTTATTTGTTCTCATAGTCTATACACACGAAGTACGTGAGATATTCTTACGTTGGAAAAAAAAGCTTACGTGATTCTAGTTGGGTGTTACGCAATTATTGAAACCTCTTTGGTAAAAGGTGGTGCTATTTGTTAATAATCATTTTTTCTTCCTTAAATTTATATATTTTTTTAGTTCCAACAATAAAGCAGGTTGTTACAGTTGGAATTTTTGTATTCTGTACCAAAAAAAGATAATAAAAGTCCAAAGCAAAACATGCATAAATACAACCTTTTACGGATTTCATTAATTACGAACTTTTTATAAATGTCATCAGTCACTGATGCAACACCTAATGGAGTTTGGCGAATCTAGTAAGATGTCTTTTATTTGTTCTCATAGTCTTTGCACAGAAGCACGTGAGATATTCTTACGTTGGAAAAAAAAAAGCTTACATGATTCTAGTTAGGCATTACGCTATTATTGAAACCTTTTTGGTAAGAGGTGGTGCCATTTGTTGATAATCATTTTTTCTTCCTTAAATTTATATATATATTTTTTAGTTCCAACAATAAAGTAGGTTGTTACAGTAGGAATTTTTATATTCCGTACGAACAAAAGATAATAAAAGTCCAAATCAAAACATGCATAAATACAATCTTTTGCGGATTTCATTAATTACAAATTTTTTGTAGGTGTCACCAATCACTGATGCAACATCCAATGGAGTTTCGCGAATCTAGTAAGATGTCTTTTATTTATTCTCATAGTCTTTGCACACGAAGTATGTGAGATATTCTTACGTTGGAAAAAAAAGCTTACGTGATTCTAGTTGGGTGTTACGCAATTATTGAAACCTCTTTGGTAAGAAGTGGTGCCATTTCTTTATAGTCATTTTTTCTTCCTTAAATTTATATATCTTTTTTTTAGTTCCAACAATAATGCTGGTTGTTATAGTTGGAATTTTTGTATTATGTACGAACAAAAGACAATAAAATTCCAAAGCAAAACATGCATAAATACAACATTTTACGGATTTCATTAATTACGAACTTTTTATAGACGTCATCAGTCACTGATGCAACACTCATTGGATTTTGGTGAATCTAGTAAGGTGTCATTTATTTATTCTCAGAGTCTCTGTACACGAAGCACATGAGACATTCTTATGTTGGAAAAAAAAAAGCTTACGTGATTCTAGTTGGGCGTTACGCAATTATTGAAACCTCTTTGGTAAGAGGTGGTGCCATATATCGATAATCATTTTTTCTTTCTTAAATTTATATATCTTTTTTTAGTTCCAATAATAATGCAGGTTGTTGCAGTTGGAATTTTTGTATTATGTATGAACAAAAGATAATAAAAGTCCAAAGCAAAACATGCATAAATACAATATTTTGCGGATTTCATTAATTATGAACTTTTTGTAAATGTCATCAGTCATTGATGCACCACCCAATGGAGTTTGGCGAATCTAGTAAGATATCTTTTATTTGTTCTCATAATCTTTGCACATGAAGCACGTGAGATATTCTTACGTTGGAAAAAAAAAGCTTACGTGATTCTAGTTGGCTTTAGGCTATTCTCGTAACCTCTTTAGTAAGAGGTGGTGCCATTTATCGATAATCATTTTTTCTTTCTAAAATTTATATATCTTTTTTTAGTTCCAGCAATAATGCAGGTTGTTACAGTTGGAATTGGTGTATTCTGTACGATCAAGAGATAATAAAAATCCAAAATGAAACATGCATAAATACATAGAATAATCATCAACTATGACCAATTGAATGGTATTCTAGATCTTAGTACACTTTATGCTATTATTGAGATCTCTTTGACAAGGGTTGCGATTGGTCAGTTATTTTGTGACATTTTGTGGACGTCATTAATTACGAACTTTTTTGTGGATGTCAGAAATCACTAATGCAACACCTAATGAAGTTTAGTGAAGCTGGTAGGATGTCTTTTTCTCATTTGTTTCGGTAGTCCCTACACCTAAAGCACGTAAGTTATTGTTCTGTTTGAACAATAAACAAGATTATGTGTTTCCAGATTAGAAAGCAGGGTAAATTACATATTTAGTCACTTATTTATGATTTAAATTACATTTTGTTTGCCAAATTTTAAAAAATTACAATACAATTACTAATGTTATTGATTTATTACATTTAGGTTACTGAGCCATTAACTTCCATTGACGGTGCAATGACAAACTAATGTGGCACGTTATCATAATTTTAGATGAAAATTTAGGTTAAGTTACACAAGTTGTTTCTATGCTTTTTTGAGAAATTTAATCATTTTTTCTTTATTTTCTTTGGCTTAAATACACATTTGGTCCCTGACCCTGACACATTCTCCCATGTTGGTACTTGATCTGTCGCAATTTGTTGATAAACACTTTTGGTAAGAGGTGCTATTTATTGATAAACATTTCTTTCTTTATTTCTTTTTCTCCTTGATTTTATATATTTGTTTTACTTCTGACATCAATTCACATTGTTATATTTAAAATATATTATTTTTAGTTTTTTTTTATGAGCAAAGGATAATAAAAGATTAAAGTAAAACGCACATAAATACATAAAATAATAAACAATTCTAAGTAACTAAACGATATTTTAATTCTTGTTAGGCATTATTAAAATTTATTTGATAATATTTGGTACCATTTGTCAATAAGAATTTTCTTATTTTTTCTTCTGTAATTTCTTTATTTTTTTTTAGTTTTGCCATCAATGTAGGTTGTTACCCTAAACTATGTGTTTTTTTTATTGTACAAACAAGAGATAATAAAAAGCCTAAAGTGGAACATACATAGAATAATCAATAGTTATGACCGATTAAAAGATATTTTAAAAGATATTCTAGATATTGTTGCACTTTATCCTATTATTGAGATCTCATTTGCAAGGGTTGCCATTGGCTAATAGATATCACTTCAATATTTTGTAACATTTTGCGGATGTCATTAATGACTGATGCGGTCGTTGAGAGCACCAAAAATATCCTATTCCCTATAAAATAGTAGAAATAATGAAAAAGAACAGTAAATGGGAAGTAGGGTCGAATCCTCAGGGACCGGATTATACGAATACTTGTTTCTCGAAATCCTGGGCAGAATCGTGCCCAAGAAAACCTGCGTGACAGAGGGAAAATAAAAATAACAGAGTTAATGATTTGATTTGGAAAAAATGAAAAAACAGAATCTAAAGTTGACTGAAATTGTGATTACGAAATTAATAAAAATAATAAAGAGAGTTAAAGGAAAAGAAATTCTTATTGGTAGATTCCAGCCTCCAGTTGTCTCATTCCGCCTAGGGTTCAATCCTCGACTTTTAAATAACCCTTCTCAACTCAAGTAAGCCAGTTATAGTGGAAGAGGACGCCTACGACCACCAGCTCCAAAGATTAGACTCATGATTTTTAGAGAACCTGACTCTAGCCAGTAATCTATGCTAGATCAACACTTCTCAATGGCGAATCCCACGTCATTTTGTCTCTTTGGCTTGCCAACCTCTGATGCAGTAAGTTAACGAACCGACTGTGTAATCCTTCCAAAACATACAAAGCAGCCGCCTTTGCATATGCTGAAAAGCTTACTTCTTAAGGGCCATGGACGGAAGCGTCAGTCCGTAGTGCGGAGAAACGATGAATACTTGGCGAGAAGGCTAAGTACGGATTCTAGGCCTCAAGAACTTTTTTTGGGGAATATTGACAACTTTTGGCTAATAGGTTTTAGTGGCTCATGATAATGGTGGAAAAGAAAATAAATATAAAAATGGAAAATGGGGTTTTATTGAAAGAAAATATGAAGAAATAAGAGCCTAAACTTTTAGGGGAGGGTGTTTATAGAAAAAAATGAACCCCCAATAGAGTCACTTCACCCCCTATTTATAGTGCTAGGGAGATAGTCTAATTTAACTTAAATTCTAAAAGGATAAATACAATTACTTAAAGATAAATAAAGATAATTAAAATTAAATCCTAAAATTAAATAATCCTAATAATTATCTTAATAAAATGGAGTCTTATAAAATAAAATCTATTCTTTTTGCGTTTTTAGTCCTTGTGTCTTCCATGCTTGTACTTTTGGCACAATCTTTTTCCTGCGTCGCATATCAGCCCATTGTGTCTCCAAATTCGCACTTTTGTCCCTTAATTTTGCTTTTGCCTCCAAATCAGTCCCTAATCGATAAAAAGGCATAAATAGCTCAAATTAGTAGGATCAAGCCCAGAATAAACACATGATTAATACATAAAAATACTTTATTCTAGAGCATTATCAATGACGATCTTTTTGTAGATGTTATCAGTCACTGATGCAACACCCAATGGAGATTGGTGAATCTAGTAAGATATCATTTATTTGTTCTCATAGTCTCTGCACACGAAGCACGTGAGATATTCTTACATTGGAAAAAAAAAAGCTTATGTGATTCTAGTTGGGCATTACGCTATGATTGGAACCTCTTTGGGAAGGTGTGGCGCCATTTATCGATAATCATTTTTTCTTCCTTAAATTTATATATATATTTTTTTAGTTCTAGCAACAATGCACGTTGTTACAGTTGGAATTTGTGTATTCTATACGAACAAGAGATAATAAAAAGTCCAAAGCAAAACATGCATAAATACAACCTTTTGCGGATTTCATTAATTACGAACTTTTTGTAGATGTCATCAGTCACTGATGCAACACCTAATGGAGTTTGGTAAATTTAGTAAGATGTCATTTATTTGTTCTCATAGCCTCTGCACACGAAGCACGTGAGATATTTTTACGTTTAAAAAAAATGCTTACGTGATTCTAGTTGGCTTTACGCTATTATTGAAACCTCTTTGGTAAAATGTGGTACCATTTGTCGATAATCATTTTTTCTTCCTTGAATTTATATATCTTTTTTTTAGTTTTAGCAATAATGTAGGTTGTTATAGTTGGAATTTGTATATTCTGTACAAACAAGATATAATAAAAGTCCAAAGTAAAACATGAATAAATACAACCTTTTGCGGATTTTATTAATTACGAACTTTTTATAGATGCCGTCAGTCACCAATTCAACACCCAATGGAGTTTGGTGAATCTAGTAATATGTCCTTTATCTGTTCTCATAATCTTTGCACACGAAGCACGTGAGATATTCTTATGTTGGAAAAAAAACCTTATGTGATTCTAGTTGGGCATTACGCAATTATTGAAACCTCATTGGTAAGAGGTGGTGCCATATGTCGATAATCATTTTTTCTTTATTAAATTTATATATCTCTTTTTAGTTCCAACAATAATGCAGGTTATTATAGTTGGCATTTTTGTATTATGTATGAACAAAATATAATAAAAGTCCAAAGCAAAACATGCATAAATACAACCTTTTGCGGATTTCATTAATTACGAACTTTTTGTAAATGTCATTAGTCACTGATGCACCACCCAATGGAGTTTGGTGAATCTAGTAAGAAGTCCTTTATTTATTCTCATAGTCTCTGCACACGAAGCACGTGAGATATACTTACGTTGGAAAAAAAAAAGCTTACGTGGTTCTAGTTGGCTTTACACTATAATTGTAACCTATTTGGTAAGAGGTGGTGCCATTTGTCGATAATCATTTTTTCTTCCTAAAATTTGTATATCTTTTTTTAGTTCCAGCAATAATGCAGGTTGTTACAGTTGGAATTTGTGTATTCTGTACGAACAAGAGATAATAAAAATCCAAAACGAAACTTGCATAAATACATAGAATAATCATCAACTATGACCAACTGAATGGTATTCTAGATCCTAGTGCACTTTATGCTATTATTGAGATTCTTTGACAAGGGTTACGATTGGTCAGTTATTTTGTGACATTCTGTGGACGTCATTGATTACGAACTTTTTTGTGGATGTCAGAAATCACTAATGCAACACCCAATGAAGTTTGGTGAAGCTGGTAGTATGTCTTTTTTGCTCATTTGTTCCCGTAGTCCCTACACCCAAAGCACGTGAGTTATTGTTCTGTTTGAACAATAAACAAGATTATGTGTTTCCAGTTTAGAAAACAGGGTAAATTACAGATTTAGTCACTTATTTATGGTTTAAATTACGTTTTGTTTGTCAAATTTTTTAAAAATTACAATACAATTACTAATGTTATCGATTTATTACATTTAGGGTACTGAGCCATTAACTTCCATTGACGATGGAATGACAAACTAATGTGGCACGTTATCATAATTTTAGATGAAAATTTAGGTCAAGTTACACAAGTATAATTTCTATGCTTTTCTAGAAATTTAATCCTTTTTTCCTTTATTTTCTTTATCTTAAATACACATTTGGTCCTTGACCCTGACACATTCTTTCATGTTGGTACTTGATATGTCGCAATTCGTTGATAAACTCTTTTGATAAAAGATGCCATTTGTTGATAAACATTTCTTTCTTTCTTTTTCTCATTGATTTTATATATTTCTTTTACTTTTGATATCAATGCATGTTGTTATATTTGAAATATATTATTTTTATATTTTTTGTATGAGCAAGGAATAATAAAAAATTAAAGTGTAACGCGTATAAATACATAAAATAATAAACAATTATAAGTAACTAAAAGATATTCTAGTTCTTGGGTGCTATTAAAATGATGAAAATTTTAGGTTTAGAACATGGTGGGGCAGTGTGTGTGTTTGATGTTATATCTCTTATGTTTGGAGGTCTTTGACAGAGGTTTAGGATATGGTGCTACAGTGTGCATGGTTGGTCTATGGTGACGGTTCAAGAACCAAAAACTGCTATACTGATACTTTTCTTTTTCTTTTTCTTTTTTTGAAAAAAAATGCTACACTGATTCATGGATTTCAGAATGGGGGACTCTCAAGGAACATTGTATTAGTCCTATATATGGTGGATAAACAAGGCAAATGGCGTTGGGCCAAGTCCACGGACAAATTAGCTCACTCTGTCGTTTTAAGCACTCCACCGACTAGCTGGGCCCGATGGTTTCATGTGGCGGCGGTATATCAAGAAGGCCTATAAAATGTTGACTATAAGAAGCTTGGATCCACGAGATGTGGGCTTGTGGCATAGTCACGTATTTGAAAGTATAAAGGTCCTGAGAGGATAAAGCAGTTTTTATGGGTTGTTCTCAAAGGAAAGTTGCTGACTGATCGCGAGTGCTGTTGTCGAAATATGGCGAATTCTGCAGCATGCAAATTATGTGGCCACTGCGAGGAGGCTTGCTTGCAGGGGACAAAGACAGAAATTTTTGGTTTGGGCCAAACTTAAAGATTTTATGTTAAAAGGGTTAAATTGAACTAATAGTTTTTTTAAGGGGTCTAAAATTGGAATATAGCCGTTTTATCCAAGGGGGAAAGACCCCTGCTTGTTTGCATGTGCTTCGAGACTGCATGGGTGGCAGTTGGCACGCGCGACATCAGAATCGTTCCCAATACAGCTTATGTTTGATTTTTAATCTCACCTTAATGGTTGGTTGTTGTCTAATATTAGAAATGAACTTGGTATTTGTCTCATGGATATTGAATGGGAGACTATATCTATTTGGGATACTAGTTGAAACTTATGGAAGCAGTGGAATATTGTGATTTTTGATAATGGCAATCATTTTACTGAGGATATTGCTAAAAGTGTTGAAAAAAGTTTACAAGAGGATAAAAAGAGGCATATGCGAGTTGTGAGGCAGATAGGGTGGGAAGCTCCTCAAGAGGGGTTGATCAAAATTGATACCGACGGTGCTGTAGGTAGTTGCCAAATGGGTGTGGAGGATATAGCAGAAGTATAAGGCTGGGCTCAATAAATCAGGCTGTGGGTAGTTTATCAAATGACTTAATTAATACAATTTAAGAGTTTGAAGACTTAAGTGCATTTTTTATGGAATGATTTAATTAATTTTTTTATTGAAATTTAAAGAATTATATAACCCTTAAATAAAAAATGTTGAATTCAAAATTTAAAATTTTGAAGACAAATTATAATGATAAGTCTAAGATGCAAGAATCTATAATTTAGTATCAAATTTCAACATCAAATCATGAAATTTAAACGTCAATATGGAACTTTGATACAAATTTCAGGATAAAGTAAAGGCTAAAAGGTTTTATTAAGACAATCACATAAAAATACTTATTTAATTATTTATTTGACATTTTTTTTAAGTTTATGAATCAACTTTAAGAAAGAATATGCACATATGTAGCAACTTAAATAAAAGAAAGAAAGTATATGTAGGTAGGTAGCAACTTAAATAAAAGAGTGAAAATAATCTCGTGTGAAAAATCAACTTGAAGAAAGTATATACACGTGGGTAGCAACTTAAATAAAAGAGTGAAAATAATCTCGTGTGATAATCAACTTGAAGAATTAAAGTATATGCATGTGGGCAACAACTTAAATAAAAGAGTGAAAATAATCTTGTGCGTTAGTCTAATGGTTAGGGTGTCTATCAATTCAATTGTGACTTGGGTTCTAGTCGTGTTGCTATTAGAGCTTTGTTCTCCTCTTATAATTCACACACAAAAAAATGTGAACAAAATAAAAGAAAAAGATTAAAAATGAAAATAATGAATTGAATTGATTAAAAATGAAAATAATGAATTGAATTAAGATACAACTTAATTACAAAGAATGAGACTATGAAAGGGAGAGGCTGGAAGTTCATTGAACTGTTTTTTTTTCCCTTCTCTCATAAAGTGGTCGAAAATAAAAGTTGGTGAGTTATATACGTTTGTATATTGTGAGTTGTGGTTGGTAGTAATTCTTTTGCTGTTTTTTCTCCATGCCAATTAATTTGTAATATATTAATAATATTTCTCAACTGCCTTATTTTATTTTTGGTACAATTCAAGAAAAAAAAAGTTAAGGTGAAGAGAAACTAATGTAAAATTTAGAAACGCACAAAGCTCATAGCTCTGAGCCTCGGAAAATCAGTTACATCTTGGTAGAAGGAGACGAATTGGAGGAGGTGGATGTCATCAAGGGTTGGAAAAAGTTTCCACTTTCCACCCCACTTTGGAGTGGCCCAGGTTACTGTTGTCCCATTTGCGGCTTGTTTTGAGTAATTTGCAAGAAAAGATGTTGAGAAATTTAAGAATCACAATAATGGATCTTAGTAGTAATAATCTAGCCTGAATTTTAGTTGTCCATATGAATCTTTTGTTAGAGAAGTTGCATGTCAATTGCTCCTTCAACAATAATAGCTCCACTAATCATATTATTCCTGGATCCTAGTGATGGGTCCTAGTGAGAGGTGAAGGCAAAAATATCATTGGGGTGACAAGATCCTATATTAAGGGATTTAGGAAGAATATTTTGAAATGTTTTTTTTTTCTTTATTTCATGAGATAAAGTAGTATTTAGTCCCTAGATTTCATAATTTTTCTCATATTTGATACTCAAATTTTTTTGGTTCATATTAGTTAAAACTTGACATGTTTTAAATTTTATACTTGAATTTAGATTACATTAAAGTTCATTATTTGATAAAATTTTCTTTATAATTTTTTTTAGATTTTATATATTTTTTAAAATTTTAAAATAATAAAATATTATAATATTAAAATGTCACACCATCACATCTAAACAAAATCTAAATTTAAATATAAATTAAAAAAATTACTAAACTCTAAAATTAATGTCAATAAAAGAAGTCAGAAATTAAGCTGAAAAATATTATCGACTAAATATTACTTCATCCTTGTTTCATTTCACTTCTCCTTTACCACTATTTGGAGCACGAGAGTAGTACTTTACATGACTGCAGTTTTTTGATGTCATATATAAAAAGCGTGATGATGCATCAAACGAAAAAAGAGAGATTTAAGATGTCAAAACAACTGCAACGAACGTTAGCATTGGAATTGGGCGAGATGAAAGTCTGAGAAAGCAGGGGTGAATTTCTTTTAGGGTTGAAAATTAAATTATAAAATTTTAAGATATTAAAATATAAAATTTATCATTTATTAATTTATGATTTCATAATTTTTGGAGGGATTAAATAATGAAAATTTTGAGAAGGTTAAAGTGTAATTGATCCCATATTAATTTATAATTTAATTACTTTTAAGGGACTAGAAGTAGAAGTATAATTTTACAATTTTAAGGAGGCCCAGCGCGCAGTGATCTTTCTTCTGTGAAGTTATTAAGTTAAACACTAAGGGTGCACATCTATGCCCTCATGTGAATGCGATTCGAGGGGGAAAAGTGAAATGGACTGAGAATTGAATTCCTAAGAATAAGAAAGTAATTAGGTAAAGTCCAAAAAATAGAAGTAATTATGTGGCATTGTTTTCAGGCACACAAGAGTGATGGGAATATCTTGAATTGGGTGGTGGTCCCTGTCTGTCTAGATTGCTTGTTTAGTTTGATTTTATCATTTCATCATGTGGCGTAATACCGAGTCACGCACGGATCAATCTCCTCCGTTCCCTGCCTTTCTTTGGGGCCTGCAACTGCATTCATTTTAATTAATTAAGCCCCTATATATAGCTCCGTATTCATGCATCATGCTACTGCTAATTAAGAACAGGATTTAACTTCAACAATCACTAATATCTATAAATTTAATGAATTAAAAGGTGAAAATGAAAGGGTAGAATATGGAGGACATGTAGCACTTTATTACCAGATGCATTCATCTATACTATATTTTCATCGAGAGATTCAATTGAATAAGTTAATTGTATGTAAAAATTTAACTTTTTTCAATAAAATTATTTCTAAAAAAAAGTCAAAATAAAATTTTATTAAAATTGAGTGTATGTAATGATAAATTAATGATGGATAAATAAAATAATAAAATGCATTACGAGACATTTTGTCTTTCTAACTTTAATGAAATAATTAATATTTTTACTGTAGAGAGAAATAAATATTGAAATAAGTCTTTTAAAGTTTTATTAATTTGAAATGCACTTCAATAAATTATTTTTGGAACCCATAATATTAGACTTTACAAATAGGGATAAAGAATTGACAAATAATTTATAAAAATATAATAAAATATTAAAAAAAATTAAAAAAAGAGATTTATATTAATTTTTTTAAACTACTTGTAAAATTAAAAAAAAACATATTTTCTATAAATTACAGTATATTAATACTCACGCATATATTTTTAGAAATTATGGTTTAACTTTTACAGAGTATACTTATTTATGTTTGAAATTATGATTTAAAATTCTTAACAAAGACTTAAAAGAATCAAATCTATTGAAATACAATTGATAGTGTAAAACTTTGAAAGATTAGATTGAAAATTTCAATTTATATCATCATACCTGAAGAAAGAAAAATTAACGTAAAGATATATATATAAAACTACCAACATATCAATGATATATACACATAACGTAATGTATAGAAATGTTTGTTTGGCAATTAATTTCCAGCTGCGCCTAACATTTGGTAGGTGTCAGTGCCTCAGTGGTAATTGATCATTAAAAGAAAAACATGAGATCACTAGAAAATTTTGAAGAAATGGAGCATTATGCGTTCGAGATGTGTAAGAACGTGGGAAAGAACAACAAATCCTTGTTATCATTCTTACATGATTAGTACCCACATACTTGACCAAAATCTGAATGAAAACGTGAGCAAACTATATATACTTAAGGTCTGCAAACGGGGTGGTTGAGATAAGTTTATTTCAAATTCGTATTTTTTTGAGCTCAGAATAGTTTGGATTTAGGTTTTTTTGGGTTCAGATTTGTTACGTGTTCGAATTTTCTCAAGTTTAAGTTTTTTTGGACTTAGATTTTTTCAAGTTCATATTTTTTAAATTCGGGTTCGGATTGAGTCGGACGAAATCTAACAAACTAAGATAATTTTGAATTGTATAAGTTATAAATATTTTAATTTCAAACGAAATAATTCATTTTACTTTTAAACGATGAAAACATAATTCCAATTTACCGTATAAAAAGTATAAATTATATATATATTTAATAAAGTTATTTTATATAAAATAATTAAAATCCTTATTGTATCTAAACTTTTTTATTCAATGATTATATGAAATCAAAAAAATAAATTTTATTGTTTATTATTAGACTACATTGACAATTGAACAATTTTTTTTTATCTTTCTTATTAAATCTATAATTCTGATACTCATATTATAAAATATTTATTCCAAAACTAAAATATATTATATTAAACTAAACCCAAATAATATACTCATTATTACCCAAACTCAAAATAAACTAATGATATATAGCCCGAATCTTAAGTCTGAAATAAAAAGAAATTAAACCAATACTCATATAATTTGTAAAAGTTAAAGCTCAATTCAAAATCTAATTTAATAAAAATAATATTTTATTAATATATTAAAAGTTTAATAATATTTTATGTATCACTGATTATAATTATAAACATGTATTTTAATATACTAAATTACACATACCTATTGGTAAATCTTTTATTATAATTTATAATATAATAATAGTTATATATCAATACTTATAAAATATATAATTTCATCATTTTTTTCCCAGCATATTATTTCATTATATAATACTATATCACATACTATAATACTAGAGTAGTACATAATATATATTATATTTTATTATTATACTGGTTGAAATATGCTTTAAGTCCCTATATTTTTCCTACATTAGAAAATTAGCCCTCCTACGACATTATACAATGTATGTCATAGAGTATATAATGTATCAATAGTTTACATATATATTAATGATTAAAACATTATAATATCATGGAATACTATGTTTATTATAATCTATAACATAATAATAGTTATATATAATAGTGGTACATTATATATTAATTATTATACTGGTTGAAATATGCTTTAAGGGCCCCTTTGGATAGGCGTTTATATTCAATGCGGTGTGTTTAGCTTTTTCTTTTTTTTTTTGTCTCACAATATGGTATTTAATCTCATTGCCATCACTATTTTTATACTAACTGTAGGTAAACATACCGCCCTGCCAAAGAGACCTTAAGTCCCTATACTTTTCGTACATTTGAAATTTAGTCCTCCTACTATATTATATAATGTTATATCGTATTATATAGTATATAAAATATTAGTAATATATATGCATCAATGATTATAATCCATATTATAATAATAGTTATACATGTATTAATATTTGTAGTAATGGTTACATATATATTATATTACTATTTTATGTATTAGTATATTGGTTTATGATTAGGTGATAGGTGCTAAAAGTAACATGTTTTAATCTCATTTTTAATGCATTTTTGAGTGATTATTCGATGTTAATTGTGAATTTGTGATCATAATCCTTTAAATTCATATTTTTATACTTAGAAGAGTATTTGGGAGCAAAATGAGCGAAAAACAAGTGAAAACCGAAAAATCGAAGCGAGTTATAGGATCCACACGGGCTGGACCATTCCTCACGGCTTAACCACACGACCGTGTAAGCCACATGGCCATGTGACAGGCTGTGTCGATATCACGATTTGCACTCTAAAATTGCGAAAAACGCGATTTTAGGTTTTTCGGGTATTTTAAGACGTATATATGTCAAAAATTAGAAGATAGGACTGAGTCGTCATAAAATACTCAAGAAAACAACTCGAAAAACACCATTGAAGCCGATTCTAAAGCAAATTTCCATCAAGATTGAATATTCTCTTTTAATTTTTTTGGAGTTTATTATGAGTTTATTTATTTCTTGTGGTTATACTATATTTTTAATGTTTTTATTTGTAATCATAAACTAATTTTCTAAATAACTAGTGAAATGAACCCTATAATGAATATTGTCGTTTTGATTTCTATTTTACGCAATAAATACTTAGATCTTCCTCTCAATTATGTATATTTAATTCTTGGTTTAATATTTCTAGACTATAATTCATGTTAGATGTGCTTAAATCAGAGGAGGAATAAACCTTGTTTAATAGTAGATCTAATGTAGTTGAGTGGAGTTGCATGCAACCCTAGAAATAGGACAATATAAATCTATTGGATTAGAGTTAAATCTAATAAGGAATTCATAGATCTAGTTAATGCGATAATAAGGGTTTTAATTAGAAAGAAATTTAAATTAATCAACCTAGAGTCAGTTGCTCTTATTCTTAAATATAGATATTAGCATAATTTAGGGATTTATATGGATTAATATACTAAATAAATAAATTGCGTAATTTAGATTGATAATGATAGATGAAGTCTAAGTGAATTCTTTCCTGAGTATTGTTTTGCTTATTGGTTGTTAATCGGTTATTTTCTTGATTTGTTCTTTGCATTCGTTTGTTAATTAACTTAGTTAATTTTAGTTTTAATCAATCACTCGAATTTATTGTTAAATAATAGAAAGACTATAATTACTAGTACTTTTATTCTCCATTGAAATGATATCTTTACTCACCTTAGCTACACTATTAATTGATAAGTACACTTACCTTAGTCAGATTTTTAGGTGGTTTCGTAGACATCATCAGGTTAGGTAATCGGTTTTGGTAATAATTATATAATATATTATTATCTTATCATTAAAGTTTAATTTTATAGATTTTAATAATTATTAATTTTATATATTTATTATACGTATATAATTATAGTATTGAAAATAGTTTATATTTGATTAATGTTTTTAAAAATTTATTTACTTTATAATTTAACATAAAAAGTTATTGTTAATTACTTTTCTTATTACTAAAATTTTAATCTAAATTTGTAATGTTTATGAATACATTTTTAAAAAATAAAAATTTATCGTTTATTTATATTTTAAGTAATAACATAAAATATATTAATTATTAATGTCTAATCGATTATGGTTGTTCAGTTATAAATTCAAGCTTTGGGTTAGATTTATCTTGGGATTGGGCTAAATTGACTTCGGGTTTGGACTTTCTTAGACTCGAATTGGTACGGAGAAACTTTCGAACTAAAATATGTTTTGTCAACTCTATATATATTATAGTTAAGACTTAAGAATCGAGTGAAATAAAATTTATATAAATACGAATATTATAGCATAGGGCTCCCTTCCCTTTCTTAATTTTGTTGTTTGTTCGTGGCGTCCAAATAAATTTGGACCTCCATTTCTGGATTTCTACCTAATAAAATCCTTACCATAATCTAACTAACTCTGTCAATGTTTATTTTGCAACGGTTGTGTGTTTGACAAACCCAAAATCAAAGCAGCAACCCTACCATGCCAATGCCAAAATAGGAGCCACCTCCGAATCCTCCTCTTTTATTTGGGGCAAGGGTGACTCAATTTATTTATTTTTGTTGTTGTCTATACAGAGACAAAATTACTCGTTTCAATCACTTGAATTAATTCCCACAAATACTAATACGTCTTAGCGCGATATACTATTCTAGATTGCCCAATTGAATAATGTTAGTTTGAGATGAGCTAAAAAGTAGAACTAAACTATTTAGCCAAACGCGCTAAGGTTCCAACATTGATTTTATCCTTAAATACATGTATATTGAATAATAGTTATAAAGAAAATTACATCCATTCTATTTGTTTTGACATTTTTCAAATATTTTGATATAATAAAAATAAATTTTAAAATCTTTTAATTAAATACAAAGGAGAGTAAAGTTTCAAATTTTTTTAATAATTGATTATGTCAGAGGGGGAGTTAGAGACTAATAATATATGCGGTTACAAATGACAAAAACATGCGACTCATTTACTTTTTGTGTGCGTAAAATGACAAAATATGGTGTAGTGATATTTGTGTTAGGACTTACTTTTTGATTTTGTAATAAGAACATTATGTCTTAAGCATAAAAGTTGAATTCTATTTCAAGTAGTCTCAATCTTTTCTTTCAATTATAAAAAAAAATAAAAATACCATCTCTATTAGAATGTTAATTTCAATAATTAAAGATTAATAGCTGTCAAGTGTGGTTGTCATATACTAAAAACAGGAAAACTTGACTACTCATATCATTTTGAAAAGGAACTTACATTTTTATTTCTGTTTGTTAATATTCCTTTGGTATACTCATCATTATATCGCATTGTTTCAAAATGCCGACCTTTCCGTCAACTTCCACTTCTTTTTCCTCGCATTGCTTCTGTGGACGACTACTGTCCCCTTGAATTAGGTAAAGTAATCACTGGTCAACGCTAATGGTGTTAGCAATTATCCTTTGGTTCCAAAACCACCATTAGTGCATCAGGTTTTGAGCGTTTTATTACTCAATGCTACAGCCGTGTTTGGATGACAATTTAGTATTTAAGAATTTTAAAATTGAAATAAAAATGAGGGACTAAATTTCAGATTTAAAAATAGTATAATGAGCTATGACCTATTTTAATTTATATAATATAAATATAGAAGTGAAAAGAACATAACCGAACAAATTTGAGTTAGGACTTCGGACCTTTTTAGGATTGGAATTTTTTAGTTCTCTCTTCTTGTTTTTGATGGTCCTTTTTTTTGGTTTTTCGCTGGTCGCGATTCCAATGGCCATTGGCATCCTAATAAATGGGGAACTAGGCACAAGACATATTGACAGACGGCCCAACCTGCTGTTTTCCAACACAATATTTATATCCAGCTTACTTGTCTTATGCAACCATTACCGTCCCAAAACAAGACTATAGATAGCAGCATAGAATATAACAAATAAAAAAAACCGTCATTTCAATGTATATTGATGTGAAACAAAACATCACATAAGTTAAAGAACAAGTGGCGTGCAAAACTCTTTTTAATCAAAGCAATCAAGTCGGCTGTTGTTCCTTCGTAAATATTAGCACTAAAAGAAATTACAAGGCTAGATCGCTTTTCATGTATGTATATCAAATAATAAAATATAATTAACTTCTATTACCCTGTAATCTTTGTGAGTTGTAAAACTTTCGGGTACGAGCATAAAGGATTAAGGCGAGGAAGGTCCCAATAAAACAAAGGGTACCCCACAAAATAAAGGTGTTTCTGTAGCATTCCATGCCAAAGCATTTCCCCTCTGCATTTACTTTCTTGCGATAAACAATGGCTGCCAGGTAACCGAAGAGGAAGGATCCGATGGGAATGTTGACCACCAAAACGTTATGGTTGACACCAAAATTTTTCGTCCCGAACAGTTCCGTCGTTAAAGATACAGATATAGAAGTAATTGCTCCCGTACACACTCCTATAGTGGCGGTGCTGATATAAAGCCATAGGGCGGTGTTCTCCTTGACTAGTAATAGGAAGAAGGCTGCTCCTGTTGGGACCATTAATGTTACCACAAATGCTGGTCTCGATATAATGTATTTTCGCCTGAAATTTCACCATTTATAATATAATTAAATACGCTACTTCCATGCATTGATCAACCTATAAAAAACTGACCCCGTATTGCCTTTTATGTAATATGATCAATAACTGAAGATAGTAGATAGATAATTCTGCCAAAAAAAAGTTATATATATTTATTCTTACCTTGAGACAAAGTAATCCACGATTGATGGTATGAGACGGCCAAAGAAACCAAAGGATGAAGATAATGAAACAAGAGAAGAAGCTGAACGCCCTCGAGATTCAGCTATTTGTCCCAAGTTGTTGAAGAATACCAAGCCCAACGTAACACCGAAAAGATAAACAAAGAAATACAGCCAAAAGTTCAATCTCCTTAGCATCACCTTCACACCGATCTCCTCCATCACACTCATTATCTCGTTTGTTTCACGTATCTTATCATCTCCGCTAGTACTGTTTTCGCTTAGCTGATCTCCATTCATTTTTTCACTAGTATAACTAAAACTTAACTCGAAACTTTCACTTGGGCTCTCACTTATTATGTCACTGATATCTAATGTCACCTCACTCTCCGTTTTATCCATAGAAACACTATTAGTCTCCTCGATATGAATTTTTTCCCCTGCAAGTTTCCCGATTTGATGTCCTAGTCCCAAACCTAGGGGGATTGGAAGTGGGGCTAATAGCAACGCTACCATTCCAACTGCACCAGTAAATGGTGATAACAAGCTTGATGCTGATCCCATACTGCCCATGATAGCAAAAGCTCCTGTGACTGTTGTTATGATAAGAATCAATATGAATGCAACTTCCACCCTCTTTGTCTTCACAGTATTAATAACTCTAACTACCGGTGCCACTATGACACTAACAGTGAGGGGTAAGACAGAGCTAAGGAAAAGATAGGCTCTGGCTCTCTCCACGTTTGAACAAGGGTAGACGACATCCACAATATCTGTATAGATTTTTGCACTCAATCCCTGGTAGCTACCTGTTAATCCTATGGCGAGTTGACTGTCGAGGGGAAAGTTTCTAATAATAACAAGGTAGCAAACGGTGTTGATCCAACAAATGCTATTTCCTGCAAGCATAGCGAGGAAGAAAATGGCACCATATGACAAGTTGGAGACACGACCTATGAGGAAGAGATATTGCACTCCATAACCGATCAACCCGAGAGATGAACCGAGGATAAGGACCAACCACATGGGCAAGTAGTTGGCAGCGCTGCCTGAAAGCCACCCAAACAGCTTACCGGCATCAGAGGCAAAGGCAAGGTTGTTAAGCTGAATTTGTGAAATGGAAAGGAGATGCTTGAGTTGGGATGAATAAGCTGGGAAATTTGAGTTGGTTCCATTTATGGATTGAAGCCAAATGATCGCAACTAGACTAAGCCATTGGAGAAAAATTCGAGGCATGATCAAAGCCAAAGCCAAATGCAAAAGGAGATGTAAAACTGAAATATGAGTTACTAATGGCGAATTTAAAGGAATTGGGAGAGAGAGATGGAATAAGTGTGTTTGGCAATGGAGAATGACAGAAGAGGTGGCTTTTTCAACAAAGATTAAGATGCTTTAGCATCGCTACCGCACATCTTATAGCTCTTTATTCAATTTAATCATTATTACCTTATTGTTGGTGTGTGTTGGAAGGAAACATCATCCCTGCTTATGTTTACATACACATATATATGGGCTAAGCCTAAATATTTATGTTTAGATCATAAGCCTTTTCTGATTTCATACATGGCGGAGCTTGATGCAATATTCTTATTCATGTTGTTGATCCTCCTCTTTTGTACGTCACAGTCCGTATAAATTAAGGGTAGTGATGGTGGGACGATTTTTTTGGTTTCGACTCTAATCCCCCCCCCCTTTTTTTCTCCAATTCGATTTCATTTAAAATTTTAATATCCCAGCCAAACATTAAAAAAAAAGTAAAAAATATTTTTATATTATAATAGTTTTTGTAATATTAAATAATATATATACTATAAAAATTAAAATATACAAAATAGTTAAACGTTATAAATGTTTAAAAGATTCTAATGAAAATACGTGAAATTAATTATAAAATAAATAGATAGATATTTTGGTAATTTTTTAAGGACGAGGCTGACATATTGAGTTGGGATTACTTTACCTAAGAAAATGGGGCAGTAAAGGATAGGAGGCGTGTATATATGAGTTCAATAATGACATCACTCATGCATGGGAGATGAGATGTGAGCCAAATTAAACGTTTTTGTTGGGGCCACAGCATGTTTATTTTTAAGCCATACAATACAACCTTCCAAAACCACAAATTAATTGTAAAAAATGAACATTATTGGTTCGGCTGAGCCCACTTCTTCTGCTGAACCTGTTTCTAGTTTGAAACCCAGGAGTAAATAGTTATGAAGGTAAACTAAGCAATTATTCTGGATATATTTTTGTTTTAGTTATCTACTTAAAAAAATTACAATTTGTTTGTGTTTTCTACCGTTAAATAGTACTCTTTTAGATATTATAAATAACACTTTTACTTCTCTAACTTATACATTTCACGTTGATTTTATATAAAAAATATTTTAAAAAACTCAAAACTATTTAAAAAATATAAAATTCTACATAAAAATTCTAAAAAAATAAATCCTCAAATATGCTGATGTTGAAGAACTAATATAAATTGGAAAAAAAAATTTAAATCATTACACGTTTCCTTAATGTTTCTCAAAACTAAATTAGTAATATTTTTAAGTCAAGTTTCATGCCCTTGAAGAATATTTAGAATTGATGTTAGAGAGGCTTGTAAAATTAACTTTGATTTCTTTTTTAATCAAAAGAATACAAAATATACCACAAAATTTCATTTCCCAGGCTCAATTCAAAATTTTCAATTCATTTAGAATATTTTTCAAAACCCAAATTATAAAAATTAATTATATTCTAATTTTCTTTTCTTTTCTTTTAACGAACAAGCTATGTTAAGAGACAATAGGTAAAAACACGAAGAACCAATAAATTTGCTTAATGTTTTTTTTTATATTTTTTTTAAAGAATGAGTATCTTATTCTTATATAGATAATATAGATAGAAAAATTAGAGAGTTTAAAAACAACTTCTTTCATTTTCTCCCACATTATTTATTTTTGAAAAATTTATCTATTTTTATATAATTTTTAATTTTTAGAATTTTCTAAATTTTAATAAGGAATTTCAATTCATTTATCATTTTATATATACTCAGAGTTAAATTGACAGAAAGTTTAACATTTGAAAATTAAAATTATTAATTTATCAATTAAAAAACTTTATTTTTAATTAAACAGTTTAGTGAGTAAAAATGTAGTGTAATGGGAGGTTTGAACTTTCTTCTTCATGTTCATATAGGAAAAGACACCATTGGAGCCCTTTGATACCAGCAAACAATAGTCGCCATCATTTCAGCATCATCTAGATCTTTTCTTGGAATAATGTAACATTGAGGGTCTCAAAGATGTGACTCTTAAGAGAGAAAGCAAGGTGCTCTGGTCAAACCTTAGCCTCACGGTGATGAGTGATGAAATCAGCACTTAAATCATGCTTGCGCCCACTTATTATCTTTATTCTCCCCATATTTGCTCACTGTTAGTTTAGTTTAGCTTTATTTTTGAAAAGTAGGAGTGATTTTAAGAATTATATTTAAAAATTTTAATTTAAAATTTAAGCGTTGGGTGTTACTGTTAAATTTTTTTAAAATAAAATATTTACTTTAGACATAATGTTATAAAGTAATAAATATACATTTAAATAATATTTAAATTAATTAATATTATAATATCTTAGTAAGAATATAAAAAATAATTTATTATAATTTATTATTAATATTTTAAAATATAAAAATAAATTTTAAATATTTTTAAATAATTAATATTAATTATTTATAAAATTTAATTCGAATATATAAATTATATTTTATTATATAAAATATAGCCAATAAAAATTTAAATATATAATATTATATATTTAAAATAAATTTTAATAGGAAAATAATTACATAAAAATATAAATATTATATAAAATACATTATAAGGATTAAAACTGTCATTTGGCCTAAAAGTATTTTTGTCAATAATAAAAATTAAAAAAATCTGCTTTTGCTTTTAAATTTAAAAGTACTTTTAATTTCAAAAGTTATCTGTTTAATTTTACTTTTAAGTCCAAAAATATTTTTAAAAAGTAATGCTTAATTTATTTGGTTAACAAGGCACAAGGAGACTTGCTGTAATCCACCTCTGAATAAATTGATGAGCTTTTACGATTAATTTTCAATTTCTTTTATTAGAACCAATTATACTCTTCGACTAATTAATGTGGCACCCTCTGAAATTCCTAATTTCATCTGCTACCTTTTGTAGATTCTATAACATCTAAAGCATCGCCATGGTTTTATTCAGTAATCCTTCATCTGTACCTGCATTGATGAGGTTGGAAGTTTAGAATGGCATTTTCATCTGCAGGCAGCTTAATGAAAGTTGACAACTTCGTCCTTTCTTGTGAGGCTAATATTGGTCCAAGTGTTGGCTTAATTTCATAATTGCACTGCAGCCGTTTGCAGCAGTTTTGTTGGCTTAGCCACAAGAAAATAAAACTTGGTAACAGCTTGTCACCTATTGAAAATTGTAAGTATGAAAAGGTTTGTAATCATATTTCATGAAAGCAAGGACTCTAGCGTTGGACGTCTGTTTGAATTGGTCCCATGAGTCAATTTGTCAGACAAGCATGGTTTTGCAACAAAATCTTAACCACCCTTTTAATTACTAATCATAAATATCCAGTTAGTTGGGCGTTTTGAAATGAACAACTTTATTATGTCATTGTTCATAAAAGGGAGGCATGTATATGAAATGAAATTCTATAAAGCAGGGCAAGTTTTGGGATTGGGCTCGCATGCTGCTACTCAATGTCAAGGTGGGATAACTGCTGACCAAGTCTTGCTTCCATTATCATGGTGCTGCATTGAATGAGGAGATGAAAGGAGTCACTTTTCAGCGTCTGTCAACTGGATAATTATGAGAGTTGGCAATGGTTTATATAAAAATAATTTAGCAGTACCCTTACATTAATAGTTTCAATCTCACTCGTTCCCCTTGGAGCCTTTAGCGCTTCAGCTTGAACTACGCCATTATCATTGCTTATGAATTTGTTTGTTTACCCTTAAAGCAGATTATACAAGCTGGCATCACTAATGAAGCAGCCATAGGAAATAATATACATATTATTGTGGTTGATTAAAATCATATATACACCATTTTCATCAATGCCATACTATAGTTATTTGAACCCCAATTCTTTTGCCAGGATATGGATCTGAGTATCTGACTCTTGTTTTATTTTCTTTGTCATGAAATTCTACAGTTGTATTTCAAAAATATTCCATGTTTGAAACAGGAGTTTGTGCCCTGCCTAATTCTAATCTTTGATCGAAAATGTAAAATAAAAAAAGGGTGTCACCGCTGAGAGTGATGATTTTAGGTTTTAGTTTTTTTTTTTAGATTAAATTAATTAGGTTATTTTATATTTAGAATTTAAATTAATTGATTGGATGGTTATTTAATATTTGGTTAATTAATTAAGTAAATTTAATTGTAATGAGATTTTTTTTATTTTTTTATTACAAAAGAGAGATTAAATCAGTGTAAATCTATAGAATATTACACTAGACTAGGAAGGTCTTCATGTAGTACTTAAAAGATTTCCGATGGTTACTTAAATATATTTTATTCAAAGGTGTTGAAAATGCCATTTTAGCCAAACCGTCCGCTACTCAATTGCCCTCTTTGAACACGTGCTAATCTGTTGAAGGAGATTGCAATCCTGCTTCTTTCTAGTTATTTGAATTTATTGAATAGTTTCTTTACTATCTGTCTTAAGGATCACATTCTTCATGTTAAGACTTCATGCAATTTAAAACTTAACCAGTATACTTATAACTCCGCCATGGTTGTCCAGTAGTGCTAAACCCTATTTATATATGAATATTGTGTATTTGAAGGTTAGGTTTTATACACTATTTGGTTTCAAAATTCAAAACTGATAATTAACGGAATAAATTGAATTATTTGTGTTTATTTGGTTAAACAGACATCCTGTTCACAAATAGAAATAATATAGTAAAATTTGAGAAATACACTGGTGCGACATAGGAGGAGTGGGCCGAAAGTATAAAACGATAGCCTCATCCAAACGTAACACCAGAAAGTATAAAAAATTGCCCAAAAGAGAAAAGATTGAAAAGCAAGATGGGTGAGTGAACCGGGTTACCTCTGGCCTGCAATACAAAAAAACTACCCACTACGTAAATCTAAAGCCCCATAATATAATCTGCTTGAAGCAAAAAGCTATATAGTCTAGATATCCTACGGGTCCATAATATACGAGAAAGATCCAAGCATATTCAGATCTTAGGCAGTAATAGTAAACATGGATAGATTAAATTCATCGTGACACTGAAACAAATCATTACTAATATATGTTGTTACAATGCTCTGCTCCTCAACACACAAATTAATTAGTAAAGAAATGAAAATAGACAACCAATTCTACAAGGCTACACAATTTTTGAAGCTGGTGAAGCCACCATCCACCACAAGGTTATGACCACTTATGTACCTGGATTCTTCACTAGCCATATAAAGAGCAGCCTCAGCCACGTCTTTGGTTTTGAGAGTCACACCCTTTAGATTGGCTAATCCTCTCACAAATTCCTCCATCTCCTCCGCTTCCAAATCCGTGCACTCCTCATGATCCACTTCATCACTACTTCTCCATGCATTGATGAGCATGGATGTGGCCACCCCAAAGGGAGATATGCAGTTCATCCTGATGCCATACTGCCCTAACTCGCAAGCAGTGTTCTTCGTAAGCCCTCCCATGCAACCTGCTACACTTGCCATGGAAATTATGCAGCCACTTCTTCTTGGCATCATCACTTTTGCTGCGTGCTTCATTCCAAGTGCCACTCCTCTCACATTCACTTGCATTACTCGGTCAAACTCACCAGCATCAAAATCAATGATGCTTTTCTTCTTGGATTGGTTCCCAAGAACTCCAGCGTTGTTGACCAGAATGTCCAGTTTCCCATATAATGAAATTGTTCTATTTATCAACATTTCTACGTCCTCTTCTGAGCTTACATCACAATGTACATAAACTGCTGAAGGTGCCAATGAGTTTGCTAAGGCAATGCCAGCTGCATCCGCAATATCAGCAATCACAGCTTTGGCTCCGTGCTTCACGAATACTCTATTGGCTTCGCCAATCCCTCTGGCGCCGCCTGTTATGATCGCTACTTTTTCCTCAAGCCTGAAAATGCAACAAACTTTGGGTAAGCTACTGAATTCTAGAAATGAATGACTCCTGCTTGTCCAAAATATTTCAACATATGTTTCTCGAGTACATTCAATGTCTAAAACAGACAAAAGTCGATATATAGTATATGATTGAGAAAATGAAGCATCGAAGGTGATACCTTCTTAATGAGAGTAACTGAGTGGTGGTATTTTTATCTACAAGATCAACTCCCTGAATCAATTTCTGAGGTGTAACTTGAGCAGGCATTGTTGATACGACATAGAGCAAACAAAAGAGGGATGGAAGGGATGATATAAAGAGAGAGGCAAAGATGAAAAGAAGTGATACTCTATATGATTTATATACAGAAATAAAGTTAGTATGTAGCTTACTTTATCAGTAAGGCCTCCTAGAGTGCCTTGGAAATTCTAATTCCAGCCCTTTCTATAGACCCAAATTTTCTTTGTAAAAAATTAAGGAAAGAAAGAAAAAGAAAAAGGATAGCAAATTGACAACAATAACCCTTCTTTATTTAGATGGTTGGAGCGAAGGGAATGGATATTGAATTAGATGGATATTTTTGAAGGTAGGTAGTTGGGAATGAAGGGATTAAATAGTAGTAAATCTATTCATATACATGACTCAGACATTGCATTGGTAATCCTAAAGAAGAAAGACAGGTTTTATGGTCATGGATTTGACGCATGGAAAATCATAGAGTATACGGCATGAACTGCGATGAGCGTTTAAGTTTCGTTTATCCTACTCCTAACCAAGAAGGATATCCGTGTAGAGAAAGAACAATTTCATTCTTTCTTTCAATTTTTTTTTTGTTTACTTTATTGGATAAAGCAGTACAAACTACTCCAGTTATTATCAATATAAAGTAATTAGAGGTAAATGGTAATTAACTGATGAAGAAGTGGCATTAAGAACATGATTTGGAGGCTGCACCTTTGAACATGCAGATAGAGGAGCAGGTGCAGTCAATTGCTTTTAATGTTGAGATAGTCGTCAGTTCCTTCTGTTGTTCCAATAAAGTCGGAAGCGTGTAAATTATTGTACTAAAAAATCACACAAAGTTCAATTCCCAGGGAAGAGAGGTGGATCACATGGATCTCTTAAATACCAAGTCTTTCCTTAGTCAGAATATCCCTTCTATAGTAATTTAATAGCACAATTAAATACTACTATTATACCCTCAAATATTGAAAGAAAAATAGGACAAAAAGAACATAAGAGTTTTAACGAGGTTCGGTAAATTATACCTACGTCCTCGGGCACTAACACCAGATGATAACTTTACTATCTCCAAAATATTACAAACAAATAGAATTCCTTAAGAATTCTCAAATGGGAGAAGAGAGAAAACTAGGAGAGAAAGATTGGTTGGGATAAATTGAAATGAGAAATGAGAAGGCCTATTTATAGTTGAGGTTTAAGGACCAAACAATAAATAGCCCATTATCTCAAGGACCAAAAAAAAATTATCCCTTGCCACTTTTCCAAAGTTGGTTGTTGTCATTATTGATTGTCTCCCATTAATGTTAATGGCAACCATTATTAATTGTCTTCCATTAATGTTAACACCTTTAAACCGAGTGGGAGAAGAAATTGTTAATTAACTGTTCTGCAACTTTACTGCGCTTTGTAGGTGATTCATTTTCTTGCTGGCATTTGCAATGCAGTTTTGCTGATTCTGTTTCATCTTCATAATTTATTGAATCCAAGTATCCGTTTTACATACGCATGCATGCAATTCCAATGGCAAGGGGATAATACCAAGCAACAAAATCCACGCTACTTTTCATTAATCAAAGTTGCGGCTCACACCAGGTATTGGTAATTGCAACCTAAGATTTACCTAGGAATTATGAACATCAGTGTCTTATATAATCTTATATATATAGTGTATATATATCATGATTCACGTGAATCCAAACTTTTCAAAAAAAGATAAAGAGTACTCAATTATATATCAAGCAACAAAATCCACGCTACTTTTCATTAATCAAAGTTGCGGCTCACACCAGGTATTGGTAATTGCAACCTAAGATTTACCTAGGAATTATGAACATCAGTGTCTTATATAATCTTATATATATAGTGTATATATATCATGATTCACGTGAATCCAAACTTTTCAAAAAAAGATAAAGAGTACTCAATTAATTCCAACTTTGTCCAATTACATACACACCACCCATAATCTCTCACTAAGTAGGACTATATACTGTACTATAGCCTTTTGTCTTATTCTCATGTTTAATGTATTCCTTTCCAAGTAAATATTAAATAAATTTGATTTCAAATATTTTCTTATTTTAAAATTATAATCTAAGAAAGAAGCATTAGACTTTGGCAATGTAAACCAAATAAAGTACATTAATGTAATGATGATATGGTAGTGTAATTTATACTAATGGGTCCCTTGCACTACTATGAAATACAATTGTTGAAAATTAGTAATTGGTGAATCAGCCATCCGCTGGTCCAAAGTAGTAGTAAAATGAAACGCACGAAAAATGTAAAGTGTAAATGCATCTATACTCATTATTATGCCTTTGATTTCTTTTCATTTCTTTTATTACGCCAATTTGTTGTGTCGGCAGTCTGGCCCTTCTGTTTTCCATTCAGCCATTCAGGGTACCATTATGTTCCTCACTTGTTTAAAGGACCTACGTTTATTGCTAACTATTAGTTTTTAGTCTCGTTTAGTTTCTTGTTTGTATTAATTATAAAATAAAAATTTAAATTTTATTTATTTCTATTTTTAAAAATAAAATTCAACTTTAATTGTTATCATTATTAAAATTATCAGCGTAATATTTGAAAATGTGAAAGTTATCATTTAATAATCATATAATAATAAACATAATATAATAAAATATTGGACGAAATTAAAATATATGTATTAAATTTTAAATTGATGCATAATTTAAAAACTAAAAATGAAATTTAATTTATTTTTATAATGGAAAACAAAGACACCTATATTAGTATGCCTCCCTGTCAATAAAGGAAAATCCAATCTTCTTTTTATAATCAGCTATACATCTTAATCTTAGTGGAAATTAAAGCCATCCAATTTGGTTTAAACAATCAGGTAATAATAAATAAAATGATTATAGGAAACATGTTGTAAAAAGTCGACTTAGATTTTTTTTAAGGTATAATTATCGTTTTAATTACAGTTAATACATTTATATAACTAACAATTAATATAATGCAAACAAACTTATAATTACAAACTATATATTTATATAATTACGTTTGAATGAAAAGACATATGTTATCGACAAGTATTAAGTGCAGTGACAAAAACATATTATATTTTTAAGAAAATAGTGACAAAAATATATTATATTTTTAAAAAAATAATGACATTTGAACATTGAAAATGACATTATTGAGAAGAGTAATCACGAATTCTAAACATAAATAATAAATCAAACATTAAAAATATTCAAATATATAGTGTAACTATTTCAAATAATTCTTTCTTAATAACAAATTGGTGTGTAAAAAGTAATGGTAAGCTAAGAAACAAAAAGAAAATAATGTTACATGAATAATAAATTATGGTCGGTGAATAAAATTCGACTTGATTCAAAAATTGATTAAATTCTTAAATTTCAAATTAAATATTTAGCTCATATTTTAAATATAAAACTCAAATTATTGTAGTAATTCATATAATTTAAATAATTATTTATGGGCCAATATAGTTAGATTTTCTTATAATGACCAAATGGCTGGTAGATCAGGTTAGTGATTTAACTTTTTTCTTTTTTTTTGGTTTGTTTGTGTCCATGTGTTATGAATTTTTTGTTAATAGGTAAGAGTAAAGTTGTGTCCTTATTAGGATAACTAAAATGTTGTTATATGGTGAGTACAGTGAACTCTCAACTTCTGATTTTTAAGTGAAGTCTTAAATCATGTAAAAATGCGTAAATATTTATTTTAACTTAAAAAACTACCTTCATTTAACTCCATTGGACAAACAATTAATACGATTGATGAGAAAATCTGGCCCGCAATCCTTTAAAGTTCCCCCCACCCCCCTAAATATAAGCCCAAACACGTAAGGCTTCAGTTAGTGTCAGGCTCAATTGGGCCAAATTCAAAATTTAATCCTCTGTTTTTCAGTTTGAGGAAAGGAATTAGGCTCCATTACATATAAACCGAGCTTTCCATGTAAAATTAGATTCAACTGAGTGTCTGTTTGTTTATATGTAGAAAGTTTTATGGAAAAGGTTTTTTTTTTGTGTTTGTTTTATAGAAAATAGTTTAGTCAACAGAAAATGCCTTATAAGTCAAAGTAAAATAAGCCCTTTTTTTCCTGTAAAATGACTTATCATTTTAAAAAGTGTAAGTCATTTTCTGAAAAAAAGCTTACTATAGATAATTTTATTTTTATATAAAAATTAACTTAAATCAATCTTAATATTATTATATTGATAATGAATTTTATTTTCATTTTTAAAAATATTTAAAATATTATATTTTTCAATATTATTAAACATACATATTTAATTATTTATATTTATTCATATAATAAATTATTAATATAATAAATATAATTTATTAATTATTTAATATTTCAATTTTATTTTAATAATAAATATTTATTACAATTATAAATATATTAATAATAAATGTTTTGTAGTATAAAGGTTAAAATATGTCATAAGTCTATATACACTTCACAGGTTTATAATTTAGTCTTTGTAATTTTATTTTCAAGAATTTAGTCCCTTTACTTTTCAAATTTGAAAATCAAGTCCAATTGTTGACATCATTAATTTTTTTTGTCAATTTTGTTGATGTCATATTTTTAAATAAAAGATACCCACTTAGTAGTCATCTAATTAAAAAATGATGTTGTAATGAATCTGAATTTAACATAATATTTTTAATATATGTAAAAAAATGTAAAATATAAAATTATAGATAAAAAATAAATTCAATTAAACAATGAAAAAATAAGAAAATCTCAAATGTATGTTTATTTAATTGAAAAAAACTTTTATGAAATATTTTTAAGAAATCTACCAAACAATAGAAAATATTTTACACAGATTTATCCAAACACCAAAAATTCTAGAAAAATAAATCATTTTCCGAAAGTCATTTTCAATGAAACGAGCTTAAGTTCTAGAAATTGTTTGAATCTCAATTCAGAAATCAAAGCTTCAGTGATTTTTTTTTTATGGTGTTTTCTCCTTTTTGTCTTTAATATTAAAGTATCTTCTTTTTAGGTTTAAACTTTAGATGAACCCTTTTTCATCCTTGCTTGGCTTTTTTTTTTTTAATGGAATATGGTTTAGTGTATCTCAAAAATGCGCGAGTATAATGACAAGCACAAACCTAAAAAGTCTAAATAAACAAAATCGAAAAGCAACCAAAATGAGTTGCGACATCAGGCATGAATGCTTGGATGATAATGATTTGTACATACATCAACCAAAGCTAACTCACTCCTTTTACAAGCTTATCCTAACCCTCCAATAACTTAGTTTTATATTCATAATTAAAGCCCTATAAATTTTGGTTTCTCATATATAAAAAATCACTACACCAAAACAGGTTTTTAGCGGCGTTTTTTTAGGCCTTTAGCGGCGCTTTTTAACGCCACTAAAGATATTTGCGGCGCTTCTTCAAGCGCCGGAAAAAATGCCGCTAATGAAAACGTCGCAAATGTTTGCAGCGTTTACAAACAAAAACGCCGTTAAAGACCATGTTCTTTAGCGGCGCTTAGAAAAAAACGCCGCTAAAGATCATGTTCTTTAGCGGCGCTTAGAAAAAAACGCCGCTAAAGATCATGTTCTTTAGCGGCGCTTAGAAAAAAACGCCGCTAAAGAACATGTTCTTTAGCGGCGTTTGTAAAAAAATGCCACTAAAGACCATGTTCTTTAGCGGCGCTTTGGAAAAAACGCCGCTAAAGAACATGTTCTTTAGCGGCGCTTAATGGAAAACGCCGCTAAAGATCATGTTCTGTAGCGGCGTTTTTTTTCTAATCGCCGCTAAAGAATATGTTCTTTAGTGGCATTTTTTACAAACGCCGCAAAAGAACATGTTCTTTAGTGGCGCTTTTATACAAAAACGCCACTATTTTTGGGATTTTTTTTTATTAAATTTTTCATTTTTTCTGCCCTCCTGTAGCAAAATTTCAAAAGCAACATTTCAAAAGCAACCAATAGCAATAAATTTATATAATATTTCAACATAAGGGAATAAAATAATATTAATATCAATAAATAAAAGTGAATTCATATTGTTTTTGCAAAAAATGTTAAATGTTAAATGTTAAAATGATAAAAATATTTATGTCATACACTATGAAGGTGGAAGTTGCGACTTAAACATCTTCATCATAATCTGAAGCTGCTGCTGAAGTTCGTCGTACTTTTTGCTCTGCTCTGCTTCTCTTGCTGCAGCCTCCGCTTCCCTCGCTGCAGTCGCTGCTTCCCTCGCTTCCGCCTCTGCTTTAAGTTGTAGCTGGAGTTCTTCATATTTCCTTTGAACCTCAATTGTAGTCGCTTGCATCTGAGCCATTTGGTCTTTTAACCTCTGAACTTCAGCTTGAGCCTGACTCCCCGAAGCCATGTATTGGTGGGAGCTGGATCCAAAATATTGGGTTGGGCTAACAAAAGATCCTTGAAATCGAACCCGACCATACCTTTCAGGACCTCTTAGGATCGTCCTCTTCATCAGAGTCATCATCAGCTTCATCATTGGATCTTCTATTTCTTTGCGTGTTTGGCGGTTGGTTCATCTTCCCATAAATAAAATTCATATCTTCCAACATGAACAAGATTTCAGAGCCACTGGTCTGTGAAGGAGCTTCTCTGAACTCTTCAGTACCGTCAAATACAGAACTCTGAAATCTAAATCTATGATTTTCCGGTAACCACCGACGATGCCCCATGTAAGAGAACTTCTTCCCATTGTATAACCATTGCGAACATGTTTGTGCAGCACAACAAGGACACGCATAACGACCCTTGGTACTCCAACCGGATAAATTGGCATAAGCGGGAAAGTCATTAATGGTCCACATTAAAGCTGCACGTAAATTAAAGTTCTCCTTTCTCAGCACATCGTATGTCTCAACACCAACCCACAATTGTTTTAACTCTTCAATAAGTGGCTGCAAATAAATGTCGATATCATTCCCGGGCCCTTTCTCTCCAGGGATAATCATAGATAAGATTAGGGAAGATTGCTTCATGCAAATCCATGGAGGCAGATTGTAAGGAACAAGCACTACTGGCCAAGTACTGTAGGCAGTACTACAGGCCAGACTGATGGTAAGCAGTATCAGGATAAGTTACATCCATACTTGAAGAGGAAGTACTAGGCGGGCATTCTCCATGAAATAACCATTGTTTATAACCCCGAACAAACCCATCAACAATTAGATGCTCGTATACAACTTCACGATAATGCCAGTTTATGTTGACACACTTCTTACACGGGCAAAGAATCATGTTCTCTTGGCTTGCATATTGAAATGCAAAATTTAGAAAAGTCTGTACTCCATTTCGATAACCGTCGCTTACCCTTAACAAATTCATCCAAGACCGGTCCATTTCTTAGATCTTGAAGTCTGATTTTCACCAGAAATTGCAATGGTAAGTTATGTAAGTTATGTAAGTTAAATGTATTATGTAAGTTAAATGTAAGTTGTAAGTTATTATGTATTATGTAAGTTGTAAGTTAAATGTATTGTGTAAGTTGTAAGTTAAATGTATTATGTAAGTTGTAAGTTATTATGTATTATGTAAGTTGTAAGTTATTATGTATTGTGTAAGTTGCAAGTTAAATGTATTATGTAAGTTGTAAGTTATTATGTATTATGTAAGTTGTAAGTTATTATGTATTGTGTAAGTTGTAAGTTATTATGTATTATGTAAGTTGTAAGTTATTATGTATTGTGTAAGTTGTAAGTTAAATGTATTATGTCAGTCAAATGTATTATGTAAGTTGTAAGTTAAATGTATTATGTAAGTTGTAAGTTATTATGTATTATGTAAGTAATGTAAGTTAAATGTATTATGTAAGTTGTAAGTTATTATGTATTATTTAATAAAATAATATATAATTTAATAACATTACTAATATAATTATTAATAATATTTAATAAAATAACATTTTATTTTAATAGTCAATTTTAATATTCCACATATTTTTTTATAATTATTAATAATATTTAATAAAATAACATTTTATTTTAATAGTCAATTTTAATATTCCACATATTTTTTTATATTTTATTTTATCTTTTATGATAACATGATAACAAAAATTAATTATAAGGTATACTCTTTAATAAATGGTTTATTTATAGCAATCTTTTGGTTACGTAAGATATGTATGATGTAAGTATAGCACTTTTATGCATCTTATTTATAATTATTTAAGTAATAAATTTAAGTAACATATTTAAGTAATAAATTTAAGTAACATATTTAAGTAATAAATTTAAACAAATTTTAGTAAGTAATGTATTTTAGTAAGTAATGTATTTTAGTAATAAATTTAAACAAATTTTAGTAAGTAATGTATTTAAGTAATTAATAAATTTAAACAAATTTTAGTAAGTAATGTATTTTAGTAAGTAATGTATTTTAGTAATAAATTTAAACAAATTTTAGTAAGTAATGTATTTTAGAAATAAATTTAAACAAATTTATGTAAGTAATGTATTTTAGTAAGTAATGTATTTTAGTAATAAATTTAAACAAATTTTAGTAAGTAATTTATTTTAGTAAGTAATGTATTTTAGTAATAAATTTAACATTCAATCGCATAAATGAGAACTAACGTCGATAATTTATTAATTGACAAGATCCTTGAAAATCGATAATTTGTTCACTTTAAAACGAATCCACTATTTGCCCATAATTTATTCACTTACTCAAATATATAAACTGATTTAAGAATTTTAATCATTTGCGTAATTATTTTTGTTTGGGTAAAAAATACGTACAAGAATTACAATCATAGTTTATACCTTGCAGTTATGGAAAAATTTGGCAAAGTAACATGCAAATTGAGCCAGCAACATATAAATAAAAAATGATAAATAAACCAATACCGACAGCGTAAAAAAAATTTTTTTAATTAAAACTCCCTTTTAAAACTCAAAAATAATAATTAAAGTAACAAAATCCAAAATTTAAACATTTGGAGGTGTTTTTTTAAGAAAACCGAGGTGGGAAACATAGGAATAAATACCTCAATTTCCTGGACTTCGAAGCAAACTACTGCAAAAAATAAAAATAAAAAGGAAAACATAAGTAAGTTAGTTCCAAATAAACAGGAAAGAATTAGTATAAAACTTAAATATAACAAAATCCAAAATCCATCATGTACAACGCTATTAAACTTTAAGTTATTTTATGAGTTTTCTTCCAAAAAAAATCTAAACAAAATAATCACAATATGTCATGCGTTGATAAATTATAATGTAGAATTAAACCAATCATGATTGGACATATGTCATGTGTTGATAAAAATAATTAATGTTATCTTCAATACTCAATTTTGAATCATATATGAAGTTTTAAAATTAACTATAAAGATTCATAAAACAATTATATGGGGCGGGTGACAGTTTATGAACAATCTTTCAAGTGAGATTATTCAGCCGTCCATAGTTTAACTTAGTCACTCCCTTTATCCAACTTTTAACCAAAGGAACATGTACATGTTAAACTTCTTTAATTGTAGGCTTCTTTTAGTTATAATCGACATCAGATTCAGTCGTTTTGAGGCTCTTCCAAGTTGGTTCATTCCTAGGCTTTTAACAAAATCTAACTTTTTGAAACCCCATATTGTACATGATTCATCATTTTCTTCATCCCTTGCCAACATTGTTTCCAAAAGAAAACAAACCAGAAAAAGCAAAATCTGCTAAAGAACAGAACAATATCAGGTTGTTTAATGTATTAAAGGCAAACTAGATTCCCCAATTTGGTAAGAAAGGCATATATTCTCGATAACACAATAACCAAGACTACATATATACTGACATATAAAACAGTTTTGCTTATTGTCCTAGTTGCCACATATGTTTAAAAGGAACCCAGATTAAACTCTAGAATCCACAGCCATAAAGATGATAATACATTAGTTACCCATTAGTTACCCACTAGTTACCCATAGTTTGAGATATTCAAATTTAGTTACCCATTAGTTACCCAAATACTACCATTAGTTACCCTTTTATGCTTCTCCAAAAATCGCTGTAATGGAGAAACAGCAGGCTAAGATGAATACTTTTGAACAATATAGTTGGAATCCCCCCTCATCTCCAATCATGGAAATTGAAAGAGAGAAAACCCCAAAACCACTTGAAATAAAATAACATCTGAACCATTGCCTTCACAATTACAAATCAGATTCTAAAAGAAGCTAAAATACCTTGATAAAAGTAAGGAAATTATTCTACACATATCCAACTCTTCATATTTTACAAATGCAATCTAATTTGGCAAAATACCTCACCATCAAAATCTGAATATAGAATTAACTAATATATGAGATGATAATGCATTTGTAGGATTTCCCTATTTTGGAGAAACTAATATGATAATGGATTAGTTGGCTAAATGATTCTCAAGTAAATTAAGAAAATAGAAAAGAGCAGTGTACTAAATAAAGAAAATAGAAAGAATAGCAAACCAGAAAATAGTAATGTACCGGTTTGAAAGGGTTACTGATGCTGCAAACTAACAACACCCAATTACTTCTGCATTGTTTGGGGACGGTCGCAAAAGAAGACAACATCAATGTTTTGTATTACAACCAAGCAGACGAGGCAGAAAGAAAAAAAAATTATAATTTTTTCCCACACTAAAAATATAACTTACCGGTGGTTGCGGGAGCAGAGAGAGACGGTGACGGTGACGGTGATGCAGTAGATGAGACGGCGATGGTGATGAAGCAGGCGACGGTCACGGTCACGGCGAAGCTGGTCGGGTTTGGGGAGATTAGGGACTAAGGAAGCTAGGGATTTCGGCTAAACAATTGGGGGAAACTGATGAAGAAGAATCGGGTTTTGCCTGGTTAAAAGGGCTGGAAAGAAAACGACGTCGTTTCGGTAGATAAATGAACCCACTGATAGCGGCGTTTGTAAATAAGCGCCACAAAATGTCCACATAAACGAAGTCGTTTCAGGAACAGACAGTCAAATTTCTGGCGTTTTGGCATAAAACGCCACTCACAACATTAAAAAACGACGACGTTTTCAATGACTAAACTAACAAATTTGCGGCGTTTCTAAATAAGCGCCACTAAACAAACCCAAAAACGATGACGTTTCCCAAACAGTTATGACAAAATTAACCCATTTGCGGCGTTTATTACAAAGCGCCACAAAATAAAATTACAAACGATGTCGTTCCTCAGCCAGTTAGTCAAATTTGTGGCGTTTAGGCATAAGCGCCACTCAATTAACAGTGACTAAACGACTAACGTTGCGGCGTTTACACAAAAGCGCCACTAAATTAACCGTCCAAACGGTGTCATTTTTAAAAAAGTAGGACAAGTGTTAACATTTTACAAACCTCTGTATCAAATTAAACTTCATGTAAACAATTGAACATTTAATCATTATTCATGTACGGTTTTGGGATTTAACCCATTTTGGTATATATTTATATTTTTTAAATTGATAATTTATATATATCTTTTTTAGATTCAGAAAATATAAAAAACTTAAATTAAACCCTAAACCCTAAATTAACCATAATTAATCCTAAACCATATTTTCAAGAATTCGTGTTGCTAATGTTAGTGTGTAGTACAAAACATATATTTTAACCTTAAATTATAAAATGCAAACCGTTAACCACAAGCATCAAGCCCTAAAACACTAATTAACCTCTTAACATGACTAAAGCGGCCTAAACCTCAAACCGTAAACTCTAAACTTCTAAACCCTAAACACCAAAACCTACTTCATAAATCCTAAACTCAAAACTCTAATATTCACAAAATAATAAACATTATATAATGTTTAAACCTAAAACCCTAAACTATATACAATATTAAACTTTTTAACTTATAATAATCACTGAACCTTAATCACTAAACTCTCAAACCCTAAACCAAAAACACTAAACCTACATCGTAAACCTTAAACCCTAAACTCTAAACCCTAAACCAGAATTCAAAAATAATAAACATTATATAATATCCTATTTCCTACATTATATAATAACCTACATTATATAATAAACTACATATATAATAATCTAGCGGCGCTTCCCACAACGCGCCGCTAATAATATGTTTTACCGGCGTTTTACCATAAGCGCCACAACTGGTAGTATACATCAAGACCAACGCGCTGCGTTTTGGTTAATGTTTTGCGGCGCTTTACAATAAGCGCCGCTAATACTATGATTTAGCGGCGTTTTCAAATAAGCGCCACTAATCGTAATGTACCTCAAGACCAAACTCTGCGTTTTGGTTAAGAAATATTGCGGCGCTTTTCACTACTCGCCGCTAATACTATTCTTTAGCAGCGTTTTAATATAAGCGCCACTACTGCTAGTATACATCAAGACCAAAGCGCTGCGTTTTGGTTAATATTTTGCGGCGTTTTCCAATAAGCGCCACTAATCCTAATATACCGCAAGACCAAACTCTGCGTTTTGGTTAAGAAATCTTGCGGCGCTTTTCACTACTCGCTGCTAATACTATTCTTTAGTAGCGTTTTAATATAAGTGCCACTACTGGTAGTATACATCAAGACCAAAGCGCTGCGTTTTGGTTAATATTTTGCGACGCTTTACAATAAGCGCCGCTACTACTATGCGTTAGCGGCGTTTTTAAATAAGCGCCACTAATCCTAATGTACCTCAAGACCAAACTCTGCGTTTTGGTTAAGAAATATTGCGGCGCTTTTCAGTACTCGCCGCTAATACTATACTTTAGCGGCGTTTGAATATAAGCGCCACTAAGGCTACTATACATCAAGACCAAAGCGCTGCGTTTTGGATAAGAGCTTTTGCGGCGCTTGGTAGTAAACGTCGCTAAAGATGTTCTTTTACGGCGTTTATTCAAAAAACGACACTGTATGTCTGACTTTTACCGGCGTTTTATTAGAATCGCCGCTATTGATACATCTTCAGCGGCGTTTTATGATTTGCGCCGCTAATTCTCGATTTTTAGGGCGTTTTTAATCCAAACGCCACAAAAGGTGCCGCTAAAGGTCTGTTTTGGTGTAGTGAATGATTCTAAAATTATAAGCCACACAGCTTTTGAAATGTAAAAGCTAATTAAATTATTATGGTAATAATAATGTTTAACAATTTCAGTATACTAATTGTTGCATTTCACATACAAGCATAACTATGTACTAAGACTATGACTTAAACTATATCTACATTTATATATTCCATGTTTAATGTCTAAAAATTTTATTATAATAATATAAAATTAAGAATATTTACATCAATTTAATTTTATGAAATATGTTGCACTCAAAATATATTAAATTTTAAGCTCAAATATCACCTGTATAATACAATTTATCTATTTGTGAGTGAGTTAATTATTCAATTAAGTGAATGTAATAATTTTTTGAGTTAATTCTTCTATTCAATGATTGTAATATTTCTTTTGATATCATTCACGTTCGTTTTTATTGTTTATAATCATGATTTATGATTGTTCTTTTCAACAGTGTCATATTTAAAGTTTGAATATGTATTTTTTTAATAGTGTAATGTGAATTATCATTATAACCAACACTTATTGGTAATAATTATTCTAATGGTAATTGGTGATGTAGTTGTAAAATTTTAGCTCGATTGGCATCGGCATTGTTGCCAGTACAAGAGGATGCGAGTTCAAGTGTGCTGAAGTGAATTATATTCCTATTTAAAGGTTGAAAAAAAGTTATGGGTAGTTCTAAATATTTTAAAAAAACTAAATATGATAAAAACCTATAATGAAATTAATGTTAAAAAAAAACCTTCAAATTCACTTTCAGTGAATTATAACAACAATGTATACCTGAACAACAACCGCAACTCAAACCCAGACTACACTTGAGACAATAAATACCTTTGATCATCATGCTTTCATATGAGGTTTTTCAAATTAATTTTTTAAAATGCAATGAAATTGTTAAAAATGGGTGTGATAAACGAAACTGTTTTTGAAGAGAGAGAACAATTCGTTAAGAAGCCGTGTTATATGCTAATTGATTAATTATCAGCATTTCTTAATGATCTGCCAGTTGCAGCCTATTTTTATAATATTATCGAGCATTAATTAAAAAAATGTACAACGTGCAATTATGGTTCTTCATTCAATTAATCAATGAGGTTGCAATGATAAAATAATGATCATAAATTCTTAATATATGATAACTACCATTAATCAAGCAATTTGATATCCTTCCAGTTGGCTGACTAATTAATTAATTAAGCTCATTGTAGCCCAGAAAAGAAATTAATTAAGCTCATAGTCAAACTAAGGTATGACTAAATTTAAGCTTATGTCGCCATAAAAGGAAGTACTTACAGCCTACTCCAATATTAAAATATATTAATCTGTATATAATATGATATTTTACTATGCTTTACATATATACCATATTTATATTAATAAAGCTTGAACAAGCAAATGAAGCAACAAAAAATCTTGATATGAGAAAATAAACAGACATAAATGGAATGAAACAAAAAATGAAAGCTTACACACATGTTGGCTTTAGGTTTGAGGGCGTAAATACAGATTAGCGTTAAATAGTACAAATATTTCTGTACCCGGTGACGATAGAGAAGTTAATTTTCATCATAAACCAAATTTACAATGGTGGAATTTCGAATCTACTACCATTAGTGTTTGCAGATTCATAAAAAAAAATGAAGAAGAAGAAGAAGAAATTGTTAGTCTTCGGAGATGATGGCCAGATGAGGCCGCCATACTCCAATGTGACTGTGCAGGTGCGGCGATCCTTACGTGAGGAATGTTTCTTTTTGAAATATCAACATTTGGTAGGTTAGAAGGATGACAATCGGAAACATCATTAATGTTGCAGTTTCCGACATTGTTATGGTGGATGGCGCTCTTTTTCTTCTGTGGGATCAGAAATAAATGCAGCCTCTTCTAAGCTTAGATTCTGGAGAAAGGATCACAATTTCGCGTACAACAGCTTGACCATGGGAGCATGGTTTGCTTAGCACATGATTAGGGTTGGCCTTGAGGATATCGCCTGCGGTGACCGGATGTGTTATTTCCTCAACGTACCCATTCAAATGCACGATACGGATCAAGTCTAGGGCTCCGCATGGAAGTACACAACCCAAACAACACCTTATACTATTCCCCATTCTTGTCTTGATTTCGGCAACCCCCTACTTTCTACTTAATTTTCTCTTCAGCTTTCCAACTCCTCCCTTCCCTTTTTTTTTTTTTTTTTTTTCCTTCTCTCTTGGAATGGATTTTGACAAACAGAGGATAATGTTATACAGCAACCACCCTACCATCATTTAGATTTATAGACTAAAGTTTGAAATATGTATATTGTGTATAAAAAATTACAAAACTGTCCTCCTCCTACCCTTACTTTTACACAGAGACTCCAAAGTAGATATGACTAGGTTTTAATAATTAATAGTTAAGATAATGTTTGAGGCTAAATTTAACTCGTGGCCTTGCACATGTAAATGTAAATCACTAATTAGGGCAAAGAGATCCACCACTTTCAGATATGTTGCTTAGCTTAAATGGCTTTTCTCAAAGCCAAGTTATTAAAATGATCAGTTGGGCTTAATTTTCCATTAAAAGTAAAAGTATTATTTATTTTAAAAGACAAATGAGTTGATGGTAGCTGAAATATTAAGTTAAAGCAATATGTGCGTGCGGTACTTTAATTTGATTAGCGGATATTTTAATATTATATATGTGGATTTTTTACTCTAACAGATCTAACTCTTATGTCATTGAAACTAGTGTTTTTTGTTTATAAACAAATAATAGCATCTATACTACTAACTACATTAATGTTTTATTGTTTATATATGAGACATCAACCCCATAGTAAAAACAATGAATAGAGGAATACATTAATTATGAATATTTCCTAATCTGCTTAAATCGATTTTATTTGATTGTCTAAATCTTTATAAATTAAAAAATTAGCTAAAAATCTCATGTGTTGGAATGATAATTAAGGTGTTTATCACTTCAAGTGTTACGTTGCTGTTAAGGCTTAGCTCTCTTCTTATAATTAAAAAAAATGATTAAAAGTTAACTTAAAAAAAAACCCCTTAAATTTTAACTTTTTACAAAAAGGTTATACTATATTATAAAAGTTTAAAGAGAATTTCATTATTATAAATATTTTATAGTTATATATAAATATATGAACAAATAATTATAATGTATATATAATTTAATTAATACAACGTATAATAAATAAAGTATCAAATAAAATAGGATCAATCTAAAAAGAATCAATATAAAACCTACATAAGTAGATTGTGTGTAACGCCCCCTAACCCTATACCGTCATCGGAACAGGGTTACGAGACATTACCAGTCAGTACAGTCCAATTTCGGTCATTAATTAAAATAAATATTTACACACATCCTAGTTTTAAGATGTCGTCCCTTTAATGGGCCCTCGCGGTCCAATATGAACAGTAAATTCAATTCGGGACTAATTTAGAATCACTACGAATTTTTAGTAAATTTCAAAATTCATACTATATACCGTTGCCAACCATAATTTACTCATTTCATGAGTACATCTACAACCTAAATGACTCTCATAAAACATCCTAGGTACATGCCATTACCAATAATTAACACACTTTACCTTAATGAATTCGGGATCGAACTGGGATGCTGATTCAACGTTCTATCTTTACTAAATCTGCGCACGGAAACAAACCGTACGCTGAGTATGGTATACTCAGTGGTATTTCCATAATCCGAACACTTAATAATATAACAATTAAACTTAAAATCACAATAACAATTATAAGTATTCATTTATTTGTTTTATAGATAAATTTTCAATTACTTACCATATAAATTCTATACAAGTCATATAACAAACACAATAACATATTTGTTCAATTCTTTTCATTTACTTACCGTATAAATTTTATACAATATATTCACAATTCACTTGTTTTCACACTTTATTTCTTAACAATATACCATTTTAATTCATTTTAACATCAATCATCATCCATTTGAACTTCACTCATTTCATGAACCTTTTGGTTCATGTTTTCAATCTCATATCTCAATTTCAATTCTCAATTCAATTTCTCATTTCATTCCAATAGCTCAATCAATCAAATTCACTCGACTTATCTTTTCACTTATTTACCCCTATTAACAAGACTCGGACCTTGGCGGATACACGGATCCAACCAAACACACCAATATGGCACCCAGTGCCTCATCGGATAGTTCGAAGCAATATTTGACACCCAGTGTCTCATCGGCCTAGCCGAAGTAAAGTTGGTACCCAGTACCTCACCGAATCTATCCGAAGAAATATAGTGACACCCAGTGTCTCATCGACTCGAGGTCGAAGAATCCCTGAACACTTCCAATCCTATGGCATGCCAACTATATCCGACTCAGCCCGATACTGTTAATAGGGTATTCAATTCACTTTCAATTTTTTTCAATCAATACACATTTTAATTAATCACATAAATTCATAATTCAATACAATTCAATTCACTTTTCAATAACAAATATCCAAATATCACAAATCTCATATTTAAAATTTTCAAACAATTTATATTTCAATTCAATTCAAATAATCAATATATATTCAATATTCAATATATATATCTATATATATACGCCAATTCAATCAATATAAATTCAATAATTTCATCACATACTATATCAATCCATTTCATTTGCAAAACACAATAATTCTTACTTCAAAACACTTAATATACATATTAAGAAATAAATTCAACAATTAAGTATTAGGTTCGGATTATAGAAATACAAACCGTAATTTTCGAGCTAACTCCCGTTGACTTTGTCTTGTCCTTTCTTAGCCGAGATTTCTGGTACCACATTGACTACGAAATTAATACAATTCATAATCATTAATACATTACTAATTCATATCTTGAGTTATAGAATTCTAAATTAAGATCCACTAATTTTTCCTGAAACTAGACTCACAAATCTTCTTACAATAAAATTTTCAGAATTTTTGGTTTAGCCATTAAGTGCAGTTTATTCTTTAAATTCACCCCTATTCTGCTGTCTGACAGTTTCGTCCCTTTTTCACTAAAAATTAATTATCTCACAGTACAGAACTCGGATAACATTCTCGTTGATTTCTAATGAAAATAGACTCATTAGGGATTCTAAACATATAATTTTAAGCCTCTAATTATTTTTATTCAATTTTTGGTGATTTTCCAAAGTCAGAATAGGGGAACCCGAATTCATTCTGACCTTGTCTCACAAAATTCATTATATCTCATAATTTACAATTCAATTGCTTATATCGTTTCTTCTATAAGAAACTAGACTCAATAATATTTAATTTCATATTTTATTCATCCTCTAATTCAATTTCTACAATTTTTGGTGATTTTTCAAACTTAGACTACTGCTGCTGTCCAAAATAGTCTTAGTACAAAATGTTGATTTACTTTAATTTCAATTTAATTCTAACTAAATTCACTTACTTTTCTATCTTAATTCATACTTTATTTCTATTCAAATTTCATCCATACTCTCATTTAAATATTAAATTTCCAGCATACTTTCCTAATTTCAAAATTTCATCAATTTAGTCCCTACAACATAAAACTTATAACTTACTTTACAATTTGATCATATTATCAATTCTAGCTTGAAATTTACTCAATTAAACCCTTAATTCACTATTTTATTCAACATGAACTATACTTGAAAATCTATAAACTCTCAAAATATCAACTTAATTTCATCAAAGTCTTGTTCCAAAGCTTCTAAAACATCAAAATTTAAGAAGAAATGACTTAATTGACTTACCAAATTAAACTTTGAGCCTTGAAACCCAAATTTTCCTTTTTCTTTTTCTTTCTTTCTTTCTCCCCTGTTTCTTCTCTGTTTCGTTTGCTTTCATTCTGTTTCTTATGTTTCTTTACTTATTTATATAATATAATATAATATATAATATACTATAATATAATAATAATTTAATATATATATTTTAACACATAAAAAATCTCAGATTTTTATGTTTATGCCGCCTCACTTAGGACAAATGGCATAATTGCCATTTTGGTCCTCTTCATTTTCTTTTATTCTACAATTCAACTTTCATCCTTTATTCAATTTAGTCATTTTTCCTAATTACTCTTAATAAAACTAAATTTACTTAATTAAACTCTAATTAACCACTCAATTGACTTCGTAAATATTTTTAATAAATATTTACGAATCCATTTTTCAGAAACGGAGACCCGAAAATACACTTTTTCGGTAACGGTAAAATTCGGGTCGTTACATTGTGGGAGTGTTGATTATGTTTTAAATAATCAAACAATATTAAACCTTGGGGAATACTTTGATTAAAATAATATTAATTAATATTAATGAGAAATTTTGGTTCAAACTCCTATAACAATATGAGCTATTTCATTGCGATCTATAGAGAAAATAGGCATTGGTTTGGGGAAAAAAACACAGAATCAATACTCTATTTTTCATAAAATAATTAATGTAATTGGCTTTAGAGAATGAATTAAAGTTGAAGCGAGTAATTAAAATGATTATTAGGAAGGATGCACACAAGAAAAAAGAAAATTAAAGTTGGAATCATACATCACCCATACATGTAATGGTAAAAACTGTATGGTATTAATCTATAACGTACGTACGGCACATGCATACTAACGCTATGCCATAAAAGGATCGATTATGAAAGTTGTACAAAATTATTTTAAAATTTGTTATTGCTGCTTGTTAAGGACTACGGTTGTACTTATAGATAAGAGAAGCGATGGGTGGAAGGGCTAACATTGCTAAAGCTATTTATTATTATCTTTTTTGTTATATGTATATTATTCGATTGCAAATAGTAATATTACTTGTGAAATATATCATTCTAAACAAAGCCTAATTTAGCATTAATATATGTTATTAGAAGTTTTTTGGTAATTCTGTTTAGATATATTTTAAACTACCAACTAATCTGCAAGATTATTAACTATTTCATTGTAACCCCCAAAATTAGTAGGAATTAATGGGAATGATTCATTTTGACATTAAATATTGAGTACATGCAATAGAACTGAAGGAAGCTTCATCAGCGGTACATGGTTTGGGGCACCGCACCGGCCATCAATTCATAGCTTAATTAACTATGATTTATGAATCAACGTATCTAACTGACAGCGTTAATTAATGGTTAACTCAAAATAACTTAAAAGCTACGTACGCGTACTGTCAAAACATTAATCCCTGAATGGAAGAGGACAAAAGATAAAAACTATAATATATCATATATCATTATTGAAGAACGTGAGTCAAGTTTGTCTTCACTCAAACCCCAATAATTTATTGTAATTAAGTTCGAGGGATATAATCATAGATCATTTGATTAATGATCACATAGGACGTACTTTTTTTTTTCCTTTTCCATGGAAACCATAGTTTAATTAATTTGTGCTGTTGTCTGTGGCTAGGTTCAGATATATCCAAAGCTTCATCATCTCCAGCCATGATTTTGTGCTGCTAGCTGGCAATAATATGTCGTTTACTAATCAAAATTTAAAATTGGGTTTAATAATCTATATATACAGCTTCATCTTCTAAAAAATATATAAAAATATTTCATGCATGGTTCAATTTCCAATAGTTATTGTTTTACGTGAATAGAAATTAAATGCTGTACAAAAGAGTTTCTTTCTTACCATGAATATGATTGAAGGAAGTGAGTTTTTTTAAAAAGACAGAATGAGAGGTAGATATTAAGAAAGTCAAGTGATGGTAGGTAAAACATAAGATATCATAGGATGGCAAGCGCAAATCCCACAGTTTGGGTGTCCAAGTTCAATTAACCCCAGCTCCGATTCCGAATAACAACAATAGATGCTGAGCTTGTTAAGATTCTGCTTATCTTTTGTGAAATCTTCAGTGGAGAGATCAGAATCACAAGTGGTTGAGATATTCTACATATATGTAATGCTTCTGCATGTTGCACGTACTTACAAACTCAAAAGCATGTTTAAAAACTAATACAAAACAATGAAACCCACCTGTACGAGCCCATTTTGCCCGGGCCCAGTGCCAAAACAAAAACAAAATAAAAATAAAACATAAACCAAATACATGAAATAAAGTCTAAATTGCAGCCCAAATTTCATATGGCCCAAACTACCCAAAATTAACCCTAAACCCAAAACAAACATAACCCTAACCCAAGATTGACCCCATTTTCAGCAAACCCTAGTTTGCTTCCCCAAGCCTCCAGCCGCCGCACGCTAGGCCAACCATGGGCCACCTTGCGCACTACCACCACCACACCCCGCGCATGCCCTTCTCCTCCATGCGTCTGACACCGCCTGCAAAACGAGACACAACAACAGCAGCAACAGAGCAGTAGCGAATGGAAGAAACAATATTTTTTTTGTACCCTGCTTTGAAACATTCGGCTATAAAGCCTAAAAGGAAAATTTGTAAAAGGGGGTTCCCTTTCTACGAATACAATAGTGGAAATATATATGAAATCAAATACAAGCAGAGACAGAAAGCAATAATAATTGTTAAAGGTGATTTTTTTAGTTTCTTTCTTTTTCTGATTTTGTTATTATTCTTTCATTTTCTTCTTGCGTGAGAGAAACATTAGGAGAGAGAGGGAGACTCACCGGAGCCACGTCGTGCTCGCGTCAACGAAGGGAGACTCACCGGAGTCACGGCGGCGGTTGGGTGAACCATTGGTGGCCTCCTCGGCTGGAAGACAAAAGGGATAGTAAGGGAGAATAAGGAATTTCATAAAACATTTTTGGGTTTCTTTTTAAAAAATAAAGGTTAAAACGTTTTTTGACAAAAAAGGGGTTTTAATGGTTAATAAAAGGAAATGGCATTGGGGGAAGGAACAGACAGCTTTTTTGACTTGGTTCATGCGCATGATTTCTCTAAATGGATAATTTGCGCGTTTAGTCCCCCTCCCTTGCACTACTGTCTAATTAAGTCATGCTTGTTTTTTTATTTCTTTTAAATTATCCCTGGGACTTGCGCATATTTTCATTTTAATTCGCGCTGAAACGACACGTTTGGGGGTCTAGTTTATTTTCAGTTTTAGTCTCAAGCGTTTATACGCGTTTTGTTTTGGTCCACGATTCTATTTCAATGGTTTACTTTATTTATAAAATATCCCTTTTATTTTAATTTTATTTTAATTGAGTTTTTCCATAATTCACTTTTTCTTAAAAAGGTTCATTTAATATTTTTTATTTTCTTTATTTATTTGTATATATGTATTTCAAATAATTTTGACAATTCCACATCTTCTTTTGAAAAACATTATTGTTTTATTTTTTTTTATTTTTTTGTATGTTATTACATTGAAATGTTCTCATATCTATGTTATTAGGCATATAATTTATGATTAACTCTATTCTATGTACATTGTTGCTTTCATATTATTTTATGTAAATATTTTCTAAATTTATTGTGTATATTTTCTTTAAAATTATTCGTATATAGCTTGGCTTTCTTTTGAGGATTTTATTTTTTATTGCATATTTTATTTATGTTAATTACTTTGGTCTTTGTATATACGTTATTTTCATTTATTATTTTCATATAAATATATCGTTCGTTTAGTCAATTTATTTCATTTGAAATTATGTTACATATTATTCGTTTCAATATATTTTTTAAAATAATCACCAATATATTATCCGTTTTTTTATACATATAAACTATTTTGAATTCTAATATATGTTATACCTTTGTATATTGTTCGTATGGTTTTTAAATTGTTTTGTGTTATATTGGTTTCACGTAGTTCTGTGTATCACGTGTTATTTTTTTCGTTTTCAATTTGAATCCACTTATTATCGTTTCATGCTTAGAATTATGATTTAGTTTCTTATTATTGCATCATGTTTTTTACAAAATCCGCATTTTCGCTCAACATCGATTGTTTTATTACCCTTAAAGTAAACCAAGCGAATATATTTTGAGCCGGTTTCATAATTACTTATTTGAAATCTCTTCAAAATAAGGCAATGTTTCGTGTTTGGAAATTCGAGAAAACGTGCCCTAACGTGCTGGGTTTCGGTTTCTCGTTCGACCAAATTGCCGAATATCCTTTTTAAACTTTCAAAATAAGGTAATATTTCGTATTTAGAAAATTCGAGAAAAATCGTGCCCTAACTTACTGAGCTTCGATTCTTCTCGCGTTGATCCTAAATAACCGAACGTCCTTTTGAAATTAAAATAAATGAGGTTTAAACAAAAAATAAAGGCAAGCTTACTCTCGAAAATACGATGTGTTGTATCCTAACTTACTGGACGTGACATCTTGTTACTTCGAGATAAGGAAGCATTTTCCATTTTGATTTATTTGAGTAATTTTAAAATAACAATATAAGGAGGGATCGTATTTTAAATTCTTTTGAGTTTTTTAATTTTCGACACCAAGACATTAAGAAATCAATTAGGTACCAATTTTGGGCGTATCGAGGGTGCTAACCATTCCTCGTGCGTAACCGACTCCCGAACCCATTTTTTTGAATTTCGTAGACAAAAATCGTTGTTTTAATAAAATCTAAATCGTTTATTAAAAACAACCGTTTTACGAGGTGACCCGATCACACCTCATCAAAAAAGATTAGTGGCGACTTCCATTTTTCGTTTTATTTTCAAAATCCAAGTTGACCCCGTTTCCATCCAAAAAATGGTGTCATCACCACCAAATCTGAGTAGTTGATTTTGATTGTCAACTGTGTTGGTTCTTTGGGTTTTGATGGAGCTGTATTGTAATTACCTAATCATGAGCTCCCGACTCACTCCTTTTTTCAGTTACTTTCCACTTTCTGGGCTTTAAAATTAAAACCCTTAAAACAAATAAAATGTTTTTTTGTTTGGTTGGATTATATTTAGGAGTGCTTCCCGCAATTCCATGTTGTGCTAAAGGGTCCTTGTCTGTGCCTGGAATCATTTAAATTTATTAAATACATCTGCGACGTTGTTGCTCTACCTTCAGCCTACTTTAGCTGATGCCTCTTACTCGGACATGCTTGATTATCATTATCATGCAAGTTTGCAGGATATTTAACAACTTGTAATTGAAATCTAAAGCAAGTTTGGCAGTCGTGTTACATCCAACCTTTCTCAAGTTTAGAACCAAAATTAACAACAAATAATAATAACTACATTTGAAATAGATAGTTCAAACTGAGTAAGAAAGAGCTATCAATTCAAAATACGCATGATTATTTTAAAAGATTTACTGCTGCCACCATGGTCACAAAGGGAGTCACTAAGGGAGTCACTGATGAGTAGACAATCCAAGCCTTCATCACCAGGACCTCACACTAACATCTCAAATACATCATCATCAAGAATACTCCAACCAAGTTGTCCCACCTCTGCGAAATGGTGCACAAATTTTCAAAAAGAGATGAGGTGAGAAAGGTTCGTGCTAATTCCACTGCACCAGCATCCTGCCAAAGCAACCATCCGCAAAGATTGCCTCCTAGAAGATTTCAAGGCTATCAGCAGCCAAGGACCAATTCAGCGGTAGATGGACGTGGACATGGACATTATAATCTGTCAAACCAGAGAAGTAACTGGCAAGTGAACAATGTTCACGGACCGACAAGGACCCATCCGCAATTATAGGGGAGGCCAAGACCAACGACCCAGAGCCCCATACAACCATTTCAGAACCTACCATGAACTTAATTGCTCCCCAACCTAAGTGTTCGATCAAGTAGAAAACCAAGGAATCCTGGCAGTGCCCCATACCTCTCTCTCAGTGAGCTCCGCAACTACTCCAATATTCACTGCAAGTATCATGACACTCGGGGCCACCGAACTGAACAATGCCCACATCTGAAAAATGTTATTAAAACAACAATTTGGAAGGTGCACCACCAATCAAATAGGGCCCCAAACAAAGAAGCATGGCCATCAAGTCAAGATCGCAGGCAACGACAAGGGGGAAGCAACCACTTAGGGGAATTATTGATGTTCTGGTAGGAGGCAAGTGTGCGGAGTGGGTTTCGTTAAATTTTACTGGAAGGCTCACATAGGAAGTGTTCCGTCAGTTTCAGCCATAGTAAAAAAACCTAAGCCTTCTCCGTGGAACTTTTGGTTTTTAGAGCGAGATGAAAATGATGTCTTGGATGCGGAAGGTGAAGATCTTCTGGTGGTCTCGGTTAATATATCTTCCTTCCATGTTAGAAGGATCTTTGTAGATACAAGCAACTTTGTGGGTATAGTAACGACCAAGGCTTTCTACCAGACATGGCTCAAGGATGCATAGCTCAAACCTGCAAGCCAACCAACCCATTGTGGTCAAGGGGTTCATTGTCCTCACGTTGGTATTGTAAAATGGTGAGTGCACCACCATAGAAATGGTGGATTTCCTAATGGTTGACCATTTGACGGTCTACAACACCATTTTCGAGAGGCTAATCATGAGGATGATGAAGATGGTGGTTGCCACCATCTGTATAATAGCGAAATTTCTCATTCTTACAAGTGAAGTTATACATGAAAGCCAACCAGAAGACAGGCCAAGAATGCCATATAGTCTCCTTACAGCTTTCTGGGAAAAATCAAACCCTCTGTCTCCCCCTCTAGCTTGCTGCACATTGCATTCTCACTCTACTATTAAGGTTAACGTAATCAGAATGGTGGGATCGATCTGGAAAGTCTTGAAACCATACTAGAGACCTAACTCCCCAAAGCCCAACCAACAGAAGTGTCGAATTTGGTCCAGTTGTCCCAGGAGGAGCTTGAAAAGGTTACCCTAATAGTCTCGATCCTTCCCATTGAGGAAAAGGAAAGTTTAAAGTCCCTGTTGATAGAATGTAGAGAAATTTTTGCTTGGATGACGACAAATATATGCCAAGAATTCATCCATGAATCATTAAACACTCTTTAGACGTGGATCATAGTACTAGATTAGTGAAGCAGAAAAAGATTTTTTTTTATGAGATGGTCGTAACTACTCAAAAAGAGGTGAAAAAACTCCTATCTGCAGGTTTCATTCGGAAGGTCACATATCCGGATTGGGTCTCCTATGTAGTCGTGGTACCCAAGTCCGGCAATATGTGGCCAATACCAACCTGAATAAAACATGCCCAAAAGATAACTTCCTGCCCCCATCTATAGATTGATTGGTAGACGCCTCCGTAAGGCACTAATATATGAGCTTCATGGACGCCTTTTTAGGCTATAACCATATATCTTTTGTAGAGGGGGATAACGAGAAGATGACTTTCATAACTGAAGATGAGTTGTTATGTTTCAAGATGTCTTTCGATCTCAATAATGCAGGGGCTAAATACTAACGGTTGGTAAATAAGCTGTGAAATTCTGAGATGAAAATTAAAACAGTTTACATTACATTTTGTTGAGAAAAGAATAAAGAACACTCCAATACGACTTCTTGCAAGATGGGAAGGAAGATAGCCCCGTCATAAATTAAGATACGAAACTATCTTTTATTGAAATGTAATGATTAAAATATGTTATAATTCGTTATATAATTTATAATTTAGTCTTTCTAATTTTATTTTTAAGAATTTAATTTATTTACTTTTTAAATTTTAAAATTTAAGTTAAACAGTTAACATTGTTAATTTTTTCTGTTAAGTTTGTTGGTGTGACATTTTGAAATTATAAAAAAAAAATCTCGATATCTATCTAACAAAATAGGTTAAAGTGATAGAGAGTTAAATTGTATAAAAATTTAAAATAGTTTAATTTAGTAAAATTGCGCATTTGGCTTGAACATGAGATGAATCATGCCATGTTTTATATAAAATGACATTCAACAGAAGAGTTGTTGAGATCAATATTGAATAGGAAGAATGGTTTGATTCAAATTGGTAATGTAATGAAATATGTCAAAATGAGGCAAAATCGAATAAGGTTGCATACACCGTTAGCATAAAGTGTTAATAAGTTTGTTAAAATAGATTGGTTAGTTAAAACATCGCATTTGGCTTGTTTGGGATACATGTGTATATTAATGTATTGGATAAACTTTGATATAAAATATACTTGAATTGGTCTAAGGAAGAAACAAATCAACCGAGTCCAATTATTTAAATTTCATGCTATATTGAATAAGTTATAGAAATACCATTTGAAATTAATACTCGTTGAATGATCTTGTTTTCATATACAGGCTATGTGTATTTTGAGATTTTATACTCTCATTATCCAACCGACAAATTCTAGACTCAACAAACTTCGCATATTTTGTTTTGTTTCAAGTTGACATGTATTTAGTTTTTAGTAAATTCATTTGACTATAGATATGTATTTGCGACATAAAAAAAAAACCTTTTGGTTACTATAATTATAATATTATTAGTTAATTAAATGGTTTTAATGTGATATGTTTAGTTTGCGGTATGTTTCGGAACATCGAAGTGTTGAGAATTGATTTGGTAGATGATTTAAATATAGATATATTGTGAAATATAAATTTTGCAAGGGTTTTTTTTACCTAAAATAAACAAAAATGTTACCGAATTTAAATTTTTTTTTACCACTACACTATCGTTTCAAAAAAGTCAAATAGTAAAATAGATTATTTTAACATTTGAATGTGACATTTTATATTCAAATGCTCTAATTGGATCGAATATAAGGTGCCACATTAAGTAATTTACATTATAAATCATTGACCTTAATCTCAACTTTCAAATTGATCATAAACATTTAATTTAATAAAATAACATCATTGAACTGTAATTATTAACAACTTGAGTCTCTTACACTAACACTATTAAATTATTTTAGTGAAATATCTGAATCCACATTCTTACTTTGCCCCTTTTTAACATGAAAACAAATTAATACCTAATTGAAATTTGAAATATATATATTTTTAGGTTTATTTTTTAAAGTTCGATTAGACGACAAGATAGATTTTTGTTTTTCTTATCTTGTTTTTTTTTTCTTAGTGTCGACAACAATATTAGGATAAATATTAGATTAACATTAGAAATTAATGTTAGATTAATATTAAATTAGGGTTTATTTTAAAATTAATAGGATATTACTTAGGTGATTATTATACATATTTTAAAATAAAATAGCAAGATAATCACAAAAAAAAGAAGAAAAAATAAACAAAAAATGAAAAAAATATTCAGAAGTCAAAATTGAAGTATGAGTTAGATTTGGATGAGAATTTTGATTTTAAAAGAGATTTTGAAACTGGTTTATGAAAGAGGAACGAGACAAACAATTAAATACACATTTATTTTTCTCCCTTTTATGGTTTGTATGTCAATATTTCATTGAGCATAAAAAAATATTTGAAGCAAATTTCTCGAAATTTTTTTCAAAAATCAGAAACAATAATTAAAAAAACCATTTTTCACAAAAATTGGAGAACAATCTTCAATGAAAGTGGTGCTTTGTCAGGTTTCCAGACCCTCGCACCAAAGAAAGTTGTAGGCATCTAGAAAATCAACGAAAACCATGCAAAAAAAAAGAGACATGAAGGCTTTCTTTCCATTCTTCTTCCTGGGTCTCCATTTAAAAAAAAAGAAAAAAGAAAAAGAGAGTGAATGTTTTGTTTGATAGTTTCAATTACTAGGGAAAGCCATGAGAGTTGAGGGAATATGAAAGAAGAAAGTAGGAAAAGTTGAAAGAGAATTCTTTTTTTTTTTCAAAATTTATTATTAAGAAAATTACTTTTTCAATTGCATAAGAATAAACTCATAATTCATTAAATAATGGTCTCTAATCTAGCGATGATTAATATTAAGTTTCAGTGTTTTTTTTTTTAATTTTCTATAAATTTTTAATTTTTTAATAATGAAAACAAAAATAATTAAAGTAGGGGTCAAATTGACAAAAGTTATAAAGGTAGAGGGGCTAAATTTGTGACTGTACCTAATTTTTTAACAGAGTTATTGGAAGAAGTAAATGGAGGGACTAAAAATGAGCAAATTGAAAAGTAGAGGGACCAATTTTGAGCACAGAAAAGTAAAGGGAGTAAATCCGCACAAATCGATAAGTATAAGGACCATCCTCAAAATTTAACCAACAAAATATCTTAACCTTAATTTTTTAATTTTGAAATTTGGAAATTCATAGAAATAAAAGTATAGGGAGTAAATTCCTAATTTTCTAGGAGTACAGTGACTTATGGCGTGTGTTAACCAAAAGTAAGTATGGTCATGAAACTGAAAACAAATACATCTACATTGGTTTTTAATGCAAAGACGAAAGCAAACAGGGCTGATTAGTTAGGTCCAGCAAGTGATGAAGGTTTCAAACAGAAAGTTTTACCAAAAAAGTTTTCAGGGATAGGATATTTGGCATTTCAATCAAACAAGTTCACAAATGGATAGGCACTGCAGCGGTACCCCAAAACAAGTTAATCAGATATATTGGCATTTAAAATAAACTGCCAACAAATGAATATCCCATGCCTTAAGTTTAAAGAGTAAAATGAGGTGACATTACCAATTGTTCAACGGTCTGTGCATTTAATTCTCTATAAAATCGGCTGGCTTTGGCTTCAAGTCAGCAGCACGTACTTGTTGAGAATTGAATGTAGCCTCCTCCTGTGCACATCCTAATTCTCCCATTGTCTTCCTGTGCCTCGGCATATAGGAAAATTAACATCACAATCATCAAAAACTTATCATACAAGATTCAGATGTAAATTGTCAAAACTCCTGAGAACCAATAAGATTACCTGCTGAGTTGCAGCTTAAGATCATGAATCCACTCTTTCTTCTCCATAAACAGCTTGTCCTGCTCCACTTCATGCGTTTCGGAACCACCTCAATCATTTTCAACACAGTCTCAATTCCTTAAACAAACTCATCAAATCCCTCCCGCCTTTTGCAGCCTGCACCACCTAGTGTGGCGTCACCAGTGAGATACTTTCGCCAAACAACTGCTTCCATAATTTGACAGCACCATCAAGCAACCGTGAAGCCACATCAGTGATCGTTGGAATTGGAAGCTACCCTTCCACCAGCAATTGCTTAATCTAATCACCGGATGCTCCGCCAGAAACCTAAAATATTTCCTCAATGCAATCCTTCTTTGCTCCACGAATTGTTGCTTCTGCATCACCCGAGATTCCACCACATTATTATCTGGCCTTGGAGGAATAAAATATCCACACTAACCGATCGGATAACGAAACTACATCCCTAAACCTTCTTCTGACATTAAATTCAGAGGAGCCGAATTCTGGATATATCCGTTCTCGCCGTAATTAAATAAGTGAAATAAGTTTTACCTCCAGGCACGAGTGTATGCGTGGTCTCTTGCTCACTTGTGGGGTGGGAAACCGTGATTTTGATGTAATCTGAGCTCGATGATGGAGATGTCCAGAATGTCAATGAAGATTCTGGATTCTGAGGCGTATCAAGGCCATTGATGTCGTTGACAGCGTTCCCATTGAAGGGAGTGAAGATGACATCAACGCAGTTGATGTAGTTGTTATCAGATGCGTTAGGGTTACAATTGAGTGGACGGAAGAGTAAAGGATCCGAGTCGACAGGGACAAACGGGTGGTGCGGCTTACCGGAGATTGATGAGGTGGCCCTCTGATAGCTGGGGTGGAAGTTATTGTTGCGGTGGTGGGAGGCTCCTTCTCGGCGCGGGGAGAGGATAGAGAGAAAGGGTACATGTGGCCCAAAAAAGGTAAAACTGTTTTGGGTCGGGTTGGGTTGGGTGTGAGTGGGGGTTACTGGGTTTAACTCTGAGCCTAAACGGCTAAAAGAAACGCAAAATGCGGAGTCCAAACTCCAAAAAGGTAAAAGGTAAAAACCAAACCTGTTAAACTTGCATCCAAACACGCTGATTAGGTTTCCATATCTTACATTCTCACTTCAATATCCTTCGTTATATGGTTGCTTGCTTGCTGGCAACAGTACAAAGCCAGGTATCCAGTATTTGAGTGCAATCCTGAGACTCCAACCCAGGAATTAAGCAGAAAATGGCTTCCAAGTTAGGTTTAGCTGGTGGAATTCCGGAGCGTCGGGTTCGACCCATTTGGGACGCCATAGATTCTCGACAGTTTAAAAATGCTCTCAAACTCACCACCACTCTCCTTTCCAAACATCCCCATTCTCCGTACGCTCTTGTATGTCTTTTTTTCGACTTAAGCATTTTCTTTCCAAGTATGATATTTTTTATGCTTATATGACCATTCTTGTTTTTCGGATTTGGTTATTTGCAGGCTCTCAAGGCTTTGATTTTGGAAAGGATGGGAAAACCCGACGAAGCATTATCTGTTTGTTTAAATGCGAAAGAGCTTTTATATAAGAATGAGTCCTTGTTAATGGATGATCTTACTCTTAGTACTCTGCAAATTGTTTTTCAACGACTCGACCACCGTTAGTTTCTGTTTTCTTTCTTCTTCTTTTTTTGACTAAACTGATTGATTCATTATTTTCCCTTTTCTCCTTAGTTTTTTAATTGTCGATAGGTATCTTGTCATATGATATTTCTTATAATTATCAGTGGAGTTGGCTACTAGCTGTTACGAGCATGCTTGCGGGAAATTCCCAAACAATTTAGAGCTGATGATGGGGCTTTTCAACTGTTATGTTCGGGAATATTCGTTTGTAAAGCAGCAACAGGTTCGTCCCCCCCCCCTTCCCCCCTTCTTTTTTATAAAAGAAAATAACTGTAGGGATTTTTGACGGACATTTCTCGTTATGAACGATGAACTATTACTGGTGTTACTTATTCCGGTTTTATTTTCTGCCAGACAGCCATCAAAATGTACAAGCTCGTTGGTGAAGAAAGGTTTTTGCTCTGGGCAGTTTGTAGCATCCAGTTGCAGGTTATGCTTGTTCCCTTAGCTGCTTATTTTTCCCCTCTAATTTGTCAAGCATGTTACCAATTGGTATTGGTTATAGCAACAAAAAAAAAAAAAAAGAAAAAAAAGAAAAAAGAAGAAGAAGTGCAGTTTTCATAAATAGAACAAAAAGGTTGTAACAAGCAGGCGCTTCGGAACTAACAATCTACCATGGAATATGAACATTTTCCATGTTTAGAATTGAATACAAACTGCCATCTCTTCTCGGTTGGTCTTGACTGAAGATTTTCTGTGTTTTTGCTAGAGGTGGCCATGACTGAACAGTGTGAAAAATAAAAATACTGAAAAATAATCTATTCAATTCAAAAACCCTCTTGAAAGAATATTTTATATGCAATTGGGTTACTCCAAAAACTTGCTGTCACCATACCCAAGATCAGATCGAACCTGTTGATGGTTGCACTGGCTCAACAGTCCGATCTGGTTTCAGGTTTGAAAATGCTGCAGCCTTTCTGTAAAGAGGTTTTAAGAATGATGTCAGTTTATGGCAATGAATTTACCTCTCAAGTTGCCAATTGCTACAAAATACATAGCCTTGTCCGGGCTTTTGAGAAATATAAATATGTGCTGAAAGTTCTAAGTTGGTGTTGAGCATCAAGGTGCTACTGATTTTATTTATATATTTTCAAAAGCTTTACGAAATTCTATTTCTTCAGTTTCAATTCAAATTCCAATTCAGTTTGATAAGGTTGTTTTGGTGCAGCAAAAAAGATCTATGTTTTTGTTCCACTTGTTTGTAGAACAATGGAAGACTATTGATTAACATTTATTCCAAAGAAATATGAAGATTGTAAAATATTAATTTTCTTTTATCATTCCTAAAAATAAAGCCAGACATGTGCATGGTTAATAGGTGTCAAACTGCAATAAGACTTGCTTGGTTTATCCTCGTTTTAGATGGGATTTATAGTATACTTGATTGTTCCATGGAACCTTATACTGGGATGGTCTCTACAAGAGTGATATAGATGCTTCAGAGCTAATTATAATGTAGAATATGTCTACTTTAGCTGCTTACCTTTTGGGGTCCGAACTTCTGTCAGGTCCTTTGTGGCAATGGTGGAGAGAAGTTGTTACTCTTAGCTGAGGGTTTACTCAAGAAGCATGTTGCTTCCCATGGTTTGCATGAGCCTGAAGGTACAATTTTGATTCTATCTCTTTGCCTTTGTAGGCAACCCACAGGTTCACTCATTGGTTCTCATTTACATATATCCTATCCTACATCTATGCAGCTCTTATAGTCTACTTTTCAATATTGGAGCAACAAGCTAAATATGGTGATGCTTTGGATATTCTTGGAGGGAAACTAGGGTCCCTCCTGATGATTGAAGTTGATAAGCTACGGATACAGGTATTTTCTGAAGCTTATATTCCTCATTGTTAAGAGTATATAAATGTTGATATTGGAAATATCTTTTGCACATGGATGTCGTAATATTGAACATTATTTTCATGAGGAGTTCTCTTTCTGCTTTTCTTTTCTTATCAAATTATGTTCTTTGACTTTAAGTTGACAGGGGAAGCTTCTTGCTCGGGCAGGTGACTATGCCGCTGCTGCCAATGTATATCAGAAAATCTTAGAACTATGGTATGCTTATGGATGTTACAGAAAAACTTTGCATGTGTAACTATGGCAGTTTACTAGCATGTAGTTGGGTTCCAAGTTGAATTTTAATCCTGAACATACCATCTTTAACGGTCTGGTTTTTCTTTCTTTTTGTTGTTAACTGACAGTGGGGATGATTGGGAGGCTTTCCTACATTATCTAGGCTGTTTATTTGAGGACGAGAGCAGTTGGGCTAGTGAAACCATCAATTCTCCAATTAATCCCCCGAAATATGTGGAATGCAAGCTTACACACTTGACAGATGAAGTGGTATATTAATAAACTTTTGAATATTACTTGCTAGATTTTATACCTTGGTAGATCTCATGTAATTTTACACAACAGTAATTTATTTAAAGTTCAATCTGGTCAATCTGCAGTTCAATTCTTGTGTGGAAAATGCTTCAGCATTTGTACAAAAGTTACAAGCAGAAGCTAGTAATGATTCTTTAAGAAATCCATGCTTGGCACATCTTGAAATTGAGAGGAGGAAATGCCTGTTTAGAAAGAACAATGATGATAATCTTGTAGAAGCTCTTTTGCAATATTATTCAAGGTATGCCTTGGCCTTCAATTATTACTCACTGAACTTCTTCCCTAATTATTGTGTACTTGCTGGTCTTTTATGTCTTTTACGTACCTGGTGAATTCTTTACCTGAACTTTGGCTTTATCCTATTGTGGTCTGTTAATGTGACATTTTTCCAGCTGATGGTTTTTTTTTAATTGGTTTTTAATGTTTATCAATTTTGATAGAGTTGCAGATTTGCTCACCTGATAATGCTCCTCTTTTGGTGCTTTCTCTTCCTGATGTTTATTTGGTGAATTTGGATGTTGCAAAAATTATCTGCAATAATGATGCTGTGAATTCAATGTTATTTGCACCTTCGGTTCTTAGTAACGTAAATACACATGATAACTTTTTATTAATATTATACAGAGCCTTTGTTTGCTGGATACAGGTTTGGTCACCTTGCTTGCTTCACTTCTGATGTTGAGGCCTTTCTTCAAGTGTTACCACCTGAAAAGAAGATGGAGTTTCTGGATAAGTTAATGAAAAACTCTAATTCCCTTTCAGTAGTGCCAACTAGAGCCCTGGGGCAGTCAATAACACTCTTGAAAACACAAGAACTGATTGGAAACATGTTCAACCTTTCTGTGGCTGGTGAGTTCAATCACTAATTTACTAGCTTCTATGAGGATTTTGCAATGGTTTATTACATTGCTTTATCTGTAGTTTGTTCTACTATTGGATTGTATTCAATAATAGATCTATTATATAACTCAGCTCTTCATTCCCAGAACTTGAAGGCTCTGCTGTACAAATGGCTGAGTTGTACTGTACAAGCCTTCCACTGTCCAAGGATTTGGATCCACAAGAAAGCATGCATGGTGAAGAGCTGTTATCTATTGTCTGCAATGTGTTGGTTCAGGTGCACTGATTTCCCCCCCCCTTTTTTTCACCATTCAATCTGTTGCTTTTCTTTTTCAAACTGTTTTGCTAGATTACAGTTTGTATTCATTCCATTTTTGTTTGTACTATTTGTGTTTTTCCTTATGTAGGCAGTCAATTGTTCTTCTTTTGGTTGTGGTTTATGGTTTTTAGTTACATACTTGGTTCATGTTCTTGTGGTGCATCCATATTTTCCACCAAAGAAAAATCTGAGTGATTAGAAGTACATTGTGTAGGTTTTGTTAGGACATGTTTTAATGGAGCAGGAAAAGACTATTTGGTTGCTTGTTATCAGATTTGTTCCAGTGTGCAGTTTTAACTCCTTTGATCTACATTACAATGTGGAGTTAAATATGTTTACTGTGAAAGTTAAAATAAATAGGGTTCTGAATTTAAAACTTACATATTATATAAGATGTAAGGGGTGGAGAATAATGTCTCATCTCGTGGTAATGGTTTCATTCTTCAAAGAGAGGTATAAGTGTCTGTTCTTGAAATTCATGGGTCTTTGAGGTGGAGCTCAATTTTAGTTTGGGCCTTTTAGAGAGCTGTTCATGAATAGGCTGGGTTTCCTCTGTATGTTTGTTTACTAAGTTAAAGAAATGAGTTTGAGGCTCATTTGTTAAACTAGATGAATGTGGACACATGTGTTTTAAGTTGTTTTAATTCACTAACAAGCTCATTTAGTGTTTGTTTATTCCTTTGAAGATGACTATTAACAGGATTTTAATCAAAATTAAATTTAAAATCATTGAAAGTAGATTTAACAACTGATGATTTTTCATAAATTTTTTTGGTACAACTATGATTCAAACCCAAGCTATTCCCGGGGAAGGTCAATGCCCGGCCAATAGGCCACAACTCGGGGTTCTTTCATAATGTTTTAGAAACTATTGTTTTAGCTGTACTTCTTTTGTGCTTAAAAACTGATGGTAAACGAATTGAAGAAACTGACGGTAAACAAGTTAAAGAAATTTGGACACTAAAGGCTAGGAGGAAAATTTCCCTATAAATAGCTTTGTCTGGCTTACCCTTGCAGAACCTATGCCTATGTGGGATTTGAGCTATGGTGTGGCCTCTTTTCCATTGGCATGTAAGCGGTTTTTGGCTTTTCAAGGTTGCTTTTTGGTCCATTTTCAACACTCATGTTTGAAGCTTAAACAAAGTTCGTGTTCAGCTTGGAATTCGATTAACTTGGCCAAGCTGAGTTTCGGTACAAGTTTTGACAGCAAAAGCTTGATAATTACTCGAGTTTGTTAAAATTTAACCGACTGAACTTGAGCAAGACAAAACTAAGCTCAGCTCAGTTCTGCTCAGCTATGTTAATTTATACCCCTAGTACCAGAATATTATCATGGTTACATCATTTCTCAAAGTCTGAAGAGGTATATTCTCTCAGATATTCTCTCTGATTTAGAATTACCTCAGTATCAAAGCTAATCAGAAAGCAAGATGTATATCTTCCCTTTTATGTTTCATCTTCTTGCTATCATCTGAATTGATACAAGGAAGTACGTTATTTTGTGGGTGCATGTTTCCTGTTATTATATCTCTAAGGTTGATATTCACATAAGACATTTAATTTTGGATTTAGTTATTTTGGCGCACGAGAGACCTTGGCTACTTCATTGAGGCAATTATGGTTTTGGAGTTTGGGTTAACCATCAGAAGGTCAGGAAATGTTTATATTCTTCCTTGGCATTGCAGAATCTATTGAATAATTACTTTGAATTGTATATCACTGATTGTTTAATTTGACCGATTGGTTCTTGGCTAGTGAGATGACGATGTTCTGTGGTGGGTGTTAATAATATTAAAATAACTTTTGGCTAGAATTTTTCACTACAGAGGTTCTTACTCTTGGAGATAACATCAGTCTGCTCTTTTTGGCAGATACACATTTCAGTACAAAATCTTATTGTTGCACTTGTATTCATACTTTGGTGCTCTTCCCTTGGCATATGAAAGGTAAATTGTGTGATTATTTCTGAAAACATTATTTTGTCTTGGTAATTAACAACATATTCAATTTATTAACATGTTTCTAGATGCTCTATATGCACCTCATCCTCTTCTCTAGGTAATTAAATTTACTCCTTTCTCTCCTTTTTAGGTATAAATCATTGGATGTGAAGAATATCTTGATGGAAACTGTTTCACATCACATTTTGCCCCAGATGTTGGCATCACCTCTGTGGGCAGACTTAAGCAATCTGCTGAAAGATTATCTCAAGTTTATGGATGATCACTTCAGAGAATCTGCAGATCTTACATTTCTTGCTTATCGCCATAGAAATTACTCTAAAGTATGTATTTTGCCTTCGTTGGTACTGCTTTCAAATCTACATTTCTCCCCTTGACTTTTATCCACCAAAAAATGGAAATAGAAATGTTTCGGTTTTCAATAATCTTGCTGAGAATGGTTCAAGTTGATGCTAATTGTTTGCTTGTGCTTTTCTTGTGCAAATACTAAATATTAATAATTGATTTTATATTTAAAATAATAAACAGAGGAAAAAGGACATACAAAAAAATTTAACATGTCTGTTGCCAAGTAACATGGTAAAATAAAGAAAAACTTTATGCCTGCAGGATGTAGAAAATTCAATTTACTTGCGTTCTCTAAAAGAAAATGTCAGGTTCTGTACATATTCTGTGTAAATATAACTTTCTGCTTAGCTTTTTAATCTGCTGATCAAGTCCTTCTGTAGCTACCTTCATGCCTGCAAACTAGTTAATGAATTTTTACACAATGAGTATAGACAAAAATTTCTCTTTTACTACATTTTGTAGGAGATATAGCTGAGGAAATATTTATCCTTTTACTCCAGGTAATAGAATTTGTTCAGTTCAAAGAGCGGTTGCAACATTCCAATCAATATTTGGTGGCGAGGGTTGAAGCACCAATTCTGCAACTAAAGCAGGGTGCTGACAACATTGAAGAAGAAGAGGTAGTGTATCTGAAATTCTTGAGTGGTAAACATGTAAGACGTTTTGCTGTATTGGAGTATGCATATGACATTAAGATTTCTTCTTCTAGAGCATTCTTGAGAGCTTGAAATGCGGGGCTGACTTCATAGAGCTTTCTAATGAGATTGGGTCAAAATCGCTGACCTTCAATGAAGATTTCCAGTCACGACCTTGGTGGACACCAACTACAGAGAAAAACTATCTTTTAGGTCTGTATATACAATGCCGCATGGTAATACCTGATTGGTTTATTGTCCATTATCATGTTGATATTTTTTTCGGTCTTCCCTTTTAACCCCGGAACTATTCCTCCAGTTATATTCCTTGAATCATTTTGAAACTTTTGCTGCAGGTCCATTTGAAGGAATTTCCTACTGTCCTAAAGAAAATTTGGTACTGAACTCTGCCTGCAATTCCTTCTACTCCTAGCTTTATGCCTTGCTTCTTCTGCCTTTCTGATTGGTTATCTAATCTTTAGTGTCCTTTTTGTTGATCACATTTAGACAAAGGAAAGGGAAGAAAATGTACGGGGATTCATTGAGAGGAAGTCTCTTCTTCCTCGGATGATATATTTGTCCATTCAAAGTGCATCAGTCTTATACAAGGACAACAGTGAAATAAACGATTCTCTAGCTGATCCCAAAATCTCAACAGAACTGAAGGCTTTGCTTGAACGCTATGCAAAAATGCTGGGATTTTCCTTAAATGATGCCATAGATGTTGTTGTGGGAGTTTCCCGTGGGCTAAAGTCTTATGAGGTATCTGTTTGACCGAATGCGTATCCTCAGTTAATATATGCTCATGCATTCTAATTATTGATAGGGTCATATGTTTAATTTACAGTTTAATATGTTGGCTGATGATATCATGTAGTGAATATTCTTGTGCTTGTCAAGCAATGCTTCAGTCTTACAGATGTAAAGATGTAGATATTCTTCCACTGAAGTCAATATATGTTAGGAAGTAGGTAATGTTAGGTAATTTAAAATTTTTATTTACATTGTCTCTAGTTTGCATGTTGCTTGAAGTATCACAATCTGGGGCACATTATGGTCAACATTTTCTCTTACCCGTACAGCAGATGCTTATCTGCCTTTATTGATGTTACCAAAAGGTTGTTGATTCCAGTTTTCCTAGATTTGCTAGTAGATATTGATGCCTATGCTGCTTAAGTATCATATAATGTTAATCACCTTGAGCAAAATTAATTTTGAGTTATACAGGTTTTTGGTTCAGATGTGATTGACTGGTTGAATTTTGCCGTATTCTTTAATGCATGGAGCTTGAATTCTCATGATTCTGGACGGCAAGGAGGTGAACGTACTCCTGGTAGTTGGCATGTTGTGAATTCTCTGCTGAAAAACTACATTTTGGGGAAGTTGAGATCCATGGGTCCTCTGATTCAGTCTCCACAGGGTGATTTACCTATATTGGTCAAACTGGTTACAGAACCATTGGCGTGGCATGGCCTTGTAATTCAGGCTTGTGTCCGGACGTGCCTGCCATCGGGAAAGAAGAAGAAGAAGAGTGGATCTACAGATCAGTCGATTTCATTGTTATCTAATGCAGTTAGGGATGCTATACAGAGTTTATGCAGCGTATTAGAAGAGGTTGCAAAATGGTCACAAGATCAAATTAAGAGCCCAGAGGACAATAAGATAGACCTTTTGGTGTCGTCTCTTAAGAGAAATGGAGGAGCTGGAAAGGTTTTCAATATTTTGGAAACTTTGGCATCTTCCCCAAATGAGACAGAGCTTGGGGATCGAATATCCCAGGCTTTAAGGTCTTGGAGTCCAGTTGATGTGGGAAGAAAAATAGTAACCGGACAGTGTAGAGTACTGTCTGAATTTTGGCGTATTTGTGAATCAAAAATAAAGTCACTGAAAACATTGAAGCAGCAGATAGCTCTGGTGTGAAGAGGGAGGGATAAAGCCAACTTTTTTCTTTAAATTTTTTCTTTTTAAAATCCTTGGGATTGTTAGGAGAGGTCCTACTGGAGGAGTAGAGGTTGAAGGAATCGAGGTTTCGACATTTGATTCCTGTTTGCCTGTCTGTTGTTCTTGAATTATTATTATTTTTTATTTTCTTTTCATCAGCAGGTTTTGATGGTCCTATGAATGTTAGTTTCTGATTGACGTATAATATTAAATATAAGTTACCTTTTCCACAGTTTTGCAATTCGGTGTTAGAGAGTGGAAGGTAGTGTTTTGTATTAACGCACACGCACATAATAGATGGTATCGTGTCTACGTACTTTCTCATGGGAAAATGGTTGTCCAGCGATTCGTAACTGGGTCTAAATCAGGCAAACAATGAGCTGGATGATCTTATCTCCCGTGATATTTGACAAAATTCACAACAGAAATATTATTTGGCTTTATTTTCTACTTAGACATGAATGTGATGTGTATAATTTAGGAAGTAAATGAACGAACGCTGCAGCTCCTCCGATCCGTGTTTCTTTCTTGTATTACAAGATTAGATTTCTGATGCATGCTATGACTTTGTTGTGGGAGAGTGAATGATGAGTCAACTACTACTACTAAAAAAGCATGAGTATATCAAAATAAATTTTATTCCAACATAAATATTAAATTACAGGCGATGAAACTTGAATGTGAAGTTTCAGACTTGTTTCCACAAAGAGGAAGGCTCGTGTTGGGAGGTTAACAGTAAGCAACTAAAAGGCAAAGAAATAAATTATGTAGGTGTGGTCACCAAAACAAGCGCCCCCGCCGCATAAAACTCACTATAGAACCAGGAGGAGTAAAAAAGTTGGGGCCTTTGCCTGTCAAAACTTGCTTCTGCACCACCATCACCGAATCGGAGTTAACACTTTCAGAAAAGGAGAGATAATCCCCAAGAATCCCCATCTCTTCTTTATGGTCAGACCAGGTTGACAACCCCTCCAACAGACTTGGATTTATCCCTTGTTTCCTTCCCACGATCCACATATGATAATATTTCTCCGCCGCCATTCCCACTATTGCTGAAGCTGTATCTGCTCCATTTCTTATCACCACCTCTCTGTAATTCACCTTCTCGTTTGCTTCGTTCTTGACCCAGAAGGAAGTCACCACCCCATCGTCCAGCTTCCGTTGCATTTCATCATCTCCTTCTGCATTTGAAGCAAGAAACCTTACTACTGTTAGGGACACACAGGGGTTCCCACTCATCCTATCTGAAAAGGCCAAAGCCTCTCGAGAATCTGGTCCTCCTAGGAATAGCACAATAAAGTTGTAGGAAGCAATCTGGGGGAGCTGCCATCGCTCCGCCTTTTCAACCAGAAGTCCAACGGAGCAAGGTGCATTGTCCAAGATTTGGGTGATAATAGAGCCAGACTCACCACCCCACTGTTCCGTTGTCTCCATCTCGCCGGCCAATTTCTTCTTTAAAGGCAAAATGATGAAAGCAGCCTTGCTTATCAAAGCAAGCTTGCACACATCCTGATACATGGTTGGTTTAACGGTAGCGGCAGAGAAAAGATGGAGCTCTACGCATTCTTCTCTCCCTTCTTGATACTGCTTTAGAGCATGGTGGATGATTTCCAAGTCAGGGAACCTACCGGAGAGGTCTTCAAGCTCCTGGTTTTGGTGCTCTACGAACACAGGGTTGGCACGGCCGATGAGCTCCACAAGGTAAAAAGCGTGAAGGGAGAAAGGGTTCTGAACAGTAGGATGAAAGAGTTGAAGCAGGTTAATAAGGGATGGCAAATTGGTTTTGTCCCTGATGCACACTAGTATCCTAAGGTGGTCACCCTGAGCGGTATGTTGAATGGTCCTCCTCTGCTTTAGCATGTAAGGCTTTGAGGGGTCGTACAAAATGCTGATCAAAGGTGTCAGAATCCCCACTACAACTATCGTTCCCAATATCATCAAAGAGTAACCTGGTAAACCTATTACCTGTGCTTGTAAACAAGAAGAAAAGTAAACTAACTAAAGAGAGAAGATCGAATGAAAGAAACTAAATACATTAGTAATAAATAAATGAAAGCAAAGCAGCAAGCAAGCAACGCACATTTCTGTCCACCCAATGGACGTAGAGAACAAGCTCCACGTAACCCCTTAAGCTCAAGATAAGGCTGACAGCAAGGCTATCTCTCCATGACACACCTACCACCTTAGCAGCCAGCATAGTGCAGAAGAATTTCGACAAGTAACCAGAAATAACCAAGCCAAATAGCGGGCGCAAAGCAGACCACCCAGCTTCCTTCATCGCATAAAAGTCGGTGGAGAGTCCCATAAAGACAAATGAACAAGGCATAAATACTTCAGTTATAATTGTCTCGCTTTTCTGCACCAAGGTTGACCCTAGCGGCCGGCCGTCTGGCATCATCAGTCCTAGCCAGAATGAGCCGTTAGCGATGCCTAAACCGAACATGTCTGTCACAAACGCTGCCACAAACGATCCCAACAAGATGGCAATCACGTAGAACTGATCTACTGCTTCTCCCTCTTGGGTTTGTTCGATAATCCACACCATTGCTCGTCGGATGACAGGCGTGAATGCTGCCATCACCACACAGGAAATTGAATACCAAATTATACTCTGAGCCGAACTGTCCCCTTGTTTCATTGCCTCAAAAACCACCATGAAATTTATCCCAATCGCATCACTAATTAAAGCTATGGACAATGCCATATTCCCAACCTCGGAGCGAAGCAGGTTTAATTCTTCAAGTATGGTATAGTGAACCGGAAATGTTGTGACCGACAATGACAAGGCAATTTCTCCGATTGAAGAAACTCTGGCAAGCTCTTCGTCCATAGATTCTTTGGTAAGAACTGCTACAATGCTCACTATTAAGAGAGGTCCGAAGACGCCGGCCAAGGCAATATACAAGTGTTTTTTTCCCGATCGCTTTAGCAACCCTAAATCCATTTTCACTCCTATTACAAAAAGAAATAACGTGACCCCCATTCTTCCCAGGTTTTCCAGCACGAAATCAGAAGTAAAGGGAAACACCAGACTGGTAAAGCTCTTGTGCCGAGCCAGGAGAGAGGGTCCCATCATGACGCCGCCCTTGAAGAAACCATTTTAATCATCACCAATCACACTCGGATATATATCATATGTATGCATTGCTACTAATATAAATAAATAAATAAAGATACTCACAATTAACTGACACACCAACCTAGGCTGTCTGAGAGGCTTGAGAAGTAATTGAATGGTCCGAGAGAGCAAAATGTTCAAGATTAAAGCAAAAAGGATGACATTGAAAGATAACATGATTGGGTTTTCTCTATAGACAAGGCCTACGGGATTAGATATTTGTGATCTAAAACACACCAGTTGATATGCTGCAGTTCCACGGTGGGAGGTCAGGAACTTTGTGCCTCCTTTAAATCCCATGATTGCCTGTGGTATATGCTACCCTTTTTCCGCACTGGATGTACCTAACCATGCAAATGTTCTTTTACTACTTTCTTCTTCTTCTGCTATTTTCTATTCTATTCTGTATCTTCTGTAGAAAATAAAACAAGCAAGTCTAAACTTTTCTCTGTGTCTTTGTTTTATTTAGTTTCACATCATTTGTACTACATACAGGATTTTCCTATATATTCATTTCTGCATGCATGACATGAGCTTCTTCTGTTTGCTATGAATAAAGCAAAATTTGTTTTCTTTGGCATAATTAATGTTACAAAAGAAAATGTACGTAAAATAGTACAAATATATTATACTAATTATAAATTCTGAGAGAGAAGTGATATTTTTGGCAACTTTGTGGAGGATGGGGTCGGGGTGCTATGCTATGGATACCACAAGACAAGAGGAAGCAATGAGAACTGAGACAGTTGGGCCTTGCCTCTCACTTGGAATTGAGAAATTAAAGGCAGTAAAGCAGAGCAGCTAGTAATAAGGCGTCTGTTATGCTGTTTTGTCAATTAACAGGATTTATTATTATCCACGATATTCCTCAACGTGTATATATATATATATGGAGAGAGAGAGAGAGAGAGAGAGAGAGAGAGCGCAATGCCCGAATTAAGAAGAAGAAAATGGCATACCTCCATCTTTACCTTGCGTTAATAATGCAATGGAATAAATATTAATGGATGTGCGGTGTGCGGCAGCAGGGGATGGGTCGGGTCTTTTTCCTGAGACTATAGCTACCTACACTGGACTTTTTCCTGGAGACAAATATGAGCTGCAACATGTAAGGAAAGTCCTGAATCTCTTTTGTCTAATGCATGCCAAATTAATAAACAAATCATCTACCCATCATTCATTAATTACTTCGCTACTATATAGTTGTAATTGATTAATCCTAGTTTTATCTTTCACAAAAACTTATAATTTATTAACAATATATATCAACTACCTGTACTTGGCAAATGTTTTGCATAAATTCTTACCCCAAGATATAATGGTTAAAGTAACCGAGAAAAAAACTATGAAATGCAAAATATTAAAAGTACATGTCAACTATACTTGCTCATGGTCGGGCCACCCGGCTCCAAGGGCTGCTTGAAAAGTAAAAGAGTTTGGACAAAAATATAAGCCCAAAAATGGATTTGGGCAAAAAAAAATAAGGCCTGTTTTAAAAATGGGCTAAGCCTTTGGTAAAATATTTTTAGCTCGAGTCTAGCCCAAATTCACTAAATGACAAAAAAATTTGCTATCTTTTTTGTTATTTTAATGATATTTTCTTGTTTTCTCCCTATTTTGCTACAATTTCACTATTATGTTGCTACTATTTTGTTGTTATTGTTTGAATATTATATAACACTTGTTTTATTGTTAATCTTATTATTAGTTTAGAGACATTTTCTTATTAAGTTGCATCTTTTAACAGTATTTAAGTCTACATATTTATTAAAATTTATTTTCAATTTGTTCGAAAATATTTATTTTAATGTTTTTAGTATTTTTTTATGTATTATATATATTTAAAAATTATGTAAAAAATATAATATAAAAAAAATTAATATGAGTGGGCCGAGTCGAGCCTAAATTTTAGCATTCTTATCCGGATCAGACTTGAGGAAATTTTGAAGCCGATTTTTTAGACCGAATCTAGCAAACTGACCTAAATTTTTACTTAAATCCAACCTAACCCGGCCCAATATCGACACTAATGTCAAACTCAATAACGTGAAAACCCAAAGGTGAAGGAGGATAAAGATAAATACTAGCGAAAATGCAGTATGGTACAAAATCTACAGATTCTGATCAGGAAAACAAGAGCCAGCATTTGATAAAACAAAATCCATGTCAGAAACTGTAAGAGAGTTCAGTTCCCACCATCTTGCTCTTATATTGTAATGGTGATAGTTGTCAATGTTTTGTCAGCAAAAGCACAACTTCATTGACAAAACGTCGTAAAACTGAATTAACAAATGCACCAGCCGGGAATCGAACCCGGGTCTGTACCGTGGCAGGGTACTATTCTACCACTAGACCACTGGTGCTAGTTGTTCCGAAAAACTATGTTTTATCAACAAAACCACAACTTCATTGTCGAAATATCGTAAAATTGAATTAACAAATGCACCAGCCGGGAATCGAACCCGGGTCTGTACCGTGGCAGGGTACTATTCTACCACTAGACCACTGGTGCTTATTGTTCCCAGGAACTAAAATCATTTTAATAATATGTATCATATCATTGATCGGTAGACTTCAACCACACATTCAAGAAGGGATCTTAGCAGCTTAGTAATGTGGGAGTGCGACTGCAGGAGGGAGAGGATTGAAGCGGGAAATGGCGAATTCTATCTACAGAGCTTCGATGCTTCAATCTAATTCTCAGCTGCTTTTTCAACCTTGTTTATCGAATAAACATTGTGTTCCCAAGAAGACTAACTTGCTCTGTTTTGCTTCATCACAACTCAACCCTGCTCGGTTAGCACATTAACATCACCTTTTCATCTTCTCTTTATTTATTTTTATTCTTGAGCACCAGTGTGGTGACGTACTTTTGGTTTGGTTTTAGGTCAGAAGTGAGTTTTTGTACTGGAACTCACCTCATTCCTCATCCAAACAAGGTATTCCAAGCTTTAAAATTTTGTACCTCACATGTTTAATTTCAATTTTTATCCGATACTAATACAAGTTTGATTTTCTGATTCTACTAGGTGGAGAGAGGTGGAGAAGATGCTTTCTTTGTTAGCAACTTCAAGGGGGGAGTTATTGCTGTTGCTGATGGTGTTTCTGGGTATACTACTGGCTAATGAATCCGCCATCTGTTTTTCTAAATTAACAACTTTCAACTCTTTTCTCTATTAATCTATTTGACAGTCCTTGATATTTTTATTTGCCTGGAAATGAAGTGGACTAGTTTAAATAAAATTAAAACATGCCTTTGGTTTCTTAAACAAGTAGGTAAACTGTGCCATTGTGTGAACAGAAAAATCATTATGCATGCTGTGGAACTAGGTTTTCTCCCCTGACGTTTTTTACAATTTTATTTGCCTATTGTTTGCCAGTTGGGCTGAACAAAATGTGGATCCTTCATTATTTTCTAAGGAGCTAATGGCTAATGCTTCATCTCTTGTAGGGGATTTGGAGGTAGTAATTTCTTTTTTTTTTTTTTTTTGAATGATTGCTTAAAATATAAAATTTGAGTGTTTGTTAATCTTCTAAATTAACAAAAGTTGTTTTTACGCGTCTATTAGTGTGGTTTTTGTTTTGTTTTTTTCTTTTTGGGGCTATATCTGAGTTCATCTTTTACCAGGTTAATTACGATCCCCAGATCCTGATAAGAAAAGCACATGCCGCCACTGGCTCTAAAGGTTCGGCTACTGCGTAAGTCCATAATATTCTGAAGAAGAGGTCTTCCCTGCCAACATTTTCTATTTCTACACTGTCATTAACCTTCATTTTTCAATCGATACTGTAGTATCGTTGCCATGCTAGAGAGGAATGGAACCATGAAGGTTGCCAGTGTAGGTGATTGTGGATTAAGAGTTATCCGCAAAGGTAAAATGCCAAATTTTGTCTTTGTTTGTTTGTTTGTTTGTTTGTTGATGTTATCAAGTTTACAACAGGGCAGATAATATTTTCAACGACCCCACAAGAACATTACTTCGACTGCCCATATCAATTGAGCTCGGAGTTAGTTGGCCAAACGTATCTTGATGCTGTGGTAATGCTATATGTTTATCAGTTATCCTATCAGTCACTGCTGTTTAGAACCAACCAAAATCGACTAACCATGTCAAAACAATTCCAATTTGCAAGGAACTTAAACGCCTTGCTTGTTATTTATATTGCCTGTAAAAACAGGTTAGCAGTGTGGAATTAGTGGAAGGAGACACCATAGTAATGGGCTCGGATGGGTTGTTTGACAATGTTTTTGATGGAGAGATCGTTTCTACGTTGGCGGCTTATAGTGATGTTGTGGAGGCTGGTATGTGTTTCTTTCTACTTACCCTTGTGTCTGTTAAAGGACTAGTATATTATAGTATAGTATCACACCTCGGATCTCGAGAGTAAAGAGTAGCAGTGGCTAAATTGCATGATCAATATGTAATGGTAGCGAAGGCATTGGCTAACCTGGCAAGCAATCACTCTCTGGATTCAAGGTTCGACTCTCCCTACACAATAGAGGCCAGATCCAAGGTTTAAAAAGAAAAAAAGAAAAAAAAAACCCACCTATTTGTCAGAATTTTTTGAAGTTAAAACCCGTCATGAATTTATTTAACTAGTCTTGTTGGTATTCGCTTACACACAGGGTTTAGATGTTCCTTTTTGGAAGAAATTTCTGGGGATGAAGCTAACAGGTGTGGGTTTCTTTTGTTTTTTTCCTGTGACAATGATTCCATTTGCGTTCGTCCACAGTTGTCCTTTGACCTTTATTTTTTTTTTCTGGGAGCAGGTGGAAAGCTTGATGATATCACCGTGATTGTGGGTCAGGTTATAACCTCAGCTGCCAGTCCACAGCTAACTTGAACGAGGTTCAGATGGAGGAGGAGGCCGGCTCAGGTAACTCCACAAGGGGTTTACTTCAGAGTAAAGACTAGAGGACACAATTAACTTCCACAAACCTTACCTTTCTGCCTCCCATTATTGGATTATGGTTATATATTATTGGGAAATCACTCTGCTTCCTCTTTTCCTGTCCATGATTGTTTTTTGTACAAAAATCTTATACGTTGAACATATTGCACTCAATATAAGAAAGAACTAAATTGAAGGATGCATTAATCTAAAATATCCCTAATGGTTTTCAGAACAGACCCACAGAAAACACTAAAACCTTGTCCGTCAAGCTGACCACATCGTCAAACACAGCTAAGAGAAGAAAAATCACAACAGAACCGTGCACGTAATGACTACAACTAAAAGTCATTGCATGAGATATAGCCAGGAAACTCCTCTCAACTTGTTACCCATCTCCAATCCAAACAATAACTAACAATTAAGGAAAAAGATAGTCAAATAGTTGCACATATCAACAATGCGTCAAGGAAATAACATTTTCAGCACTTCAATCTTTTGGGGTAAAAACTCCCAACTTTTTTATGCGACTTTCCCTTACTTCCTCATGAAACCAAATACAAAAACCATATCGGTTCCTGGCAAGAAATGACTTCATATTTATTTGATAATATTAAATGGCACCATATACACTCTATGGATATCAGTTAAAATACACCATAGATATGCTGTTGCCTGAAAGTACTTGTCTTGCTTACCATTCCATTGTGTGAAGCAAAGCTTTCCACCATCACTTGAGGTGTTGGTTTTGCAGCGGCTGTATACATTGGCACAATTCCTTATGGTACTTCAGGTGATAGTGCCACTTTCAGTGCAGGCATTGAGTTCTTGGAAGAAAGATTTTGCAGCTTCATAGGTGGACCAGCAGATTGCAGCAGCAGGAGCATGGAAGAGTATCCGAGGAATCCATCCCCTCATGAGGCATTTGTACCCATCTTTTTGCACTATTGTTTTAGTCACATCCCTAATAGCAGTACTCTTAAATCTATCACATCCACACACACCCCGTGATGCAATTTTTAACAGCAAAAATAATAAATCAGAGAAGCTAGATACATAATTAACCCAATTATACAAAAGTCAGTCTTAATGGACACGACTATATGTCATACCAGTTATTGTCAAAACCAACAAAGTGAAATAAAAAACCAAAGTACATTGAACCAAGAAATAGAGTATGAGCAAGGACTTAATCACTTGAATACAAACGGATTATGATCATATAAAGGGAAGTATGCCGTGCCGTTGATTATTAAAACTTGCTTAGTAAAAAAGACAAACACTGGGTTGAAGAGAAATAGACGATTTCAACTATCTGGGGTAGTGTTATGGAGAAGCTGTAACAAGAGAAAATAACAAAAAACACTTGCAACAGCCAGAAACTAGATTATAAAGGCAAGAAAGCAAATACGGATGAAGGAGATTTATTTTCAACATGTTGCTGATCTCAAGGCATTGAAATTAAAGGTTGGATGCTGTATCTACTGACTCAAAACAGCATATTCAAGATGTTGGTTTCAACATGGAAAAGAATAGGATATGAGGGTCCCTTAATTTACTATGAGTGCATGGAAGTTTTCAATCACGACATGCCACTAACAAAATTTTCTAATATAGCAAAATCCATCCAACAAACAAGAAAAGAGGCAATGAATGCTTTTACCTGACACTGCAACTGAGTTTTAACTACATCAAGCGGTGTAGTGACGACAGCAGCAGATGCTCCAGCAAGAGCACCAGCCGTAGCATGGACCATCACCCGCTCTTCATTGGCAATCTCAGGTGAAATCTCAATCAAACCCCTTTTCGCTGCCTCATAAGTTGCAAAATGAACAGCCGTAAACGGTGCATTCATGAGCACCGTCGTCCTGTAGGAAGCATAAAACGCCCCAAAACCTTCCTCTTTGAGAACTTTCTTAGCACAATCCAATACCCCTCTATAAGCAGTACCATTGCCCAACTGTAACCTCTGCTTCACCATATCCAGGGGCGTAAAAACGGCGTCGCTTGCTACCGTCGCGAAAACACCGGAAACCGCATGGGCCGCCGAGTTATTCGGATCCCCGCCCGAAAAGTACTTCTTGCAAACTTCGTAAACAGAGAAGTAGACGGCATGGGCCGGACCAGCCCCCAGTCCCATGGCCCCGATTCCCCGGTATAAGCCCGGGAGTCCATCGGATTTGAGGACGGAACGGAGCGCGTGGCGTACACCCACCGATGTGATGGGGCAAGAGCCCAGGGCTTGCATATGGGTCTTGACAGTATCAACAGGGAACATTGCCATGTGCTCAACGCAGCCGGCGATTGAGCCAGCAAACATGAACTGCCAAAAGTGAAGCCCGTCGTGGGGAGCCACCGTTATTTCCGGGAGGTAATCCGGTGGCGGAACCGCTCGGAAGTCTGAATTGTGGAACCTGGTCGTGGTAGCTTCTGTTGCCATGAAGAATAAAGAATTGGGGAGATGGGTTTTTTTGTTGGAAGAAGGAATTCGGACAATGAGGACTTGGTAAAGGTATTCGCGGTGGAGTTACTGCCATACAAACGAAGTTATATTCTTGAAACAGGAAAATTAAGACCGAATTGCATATTTGAAGATAGAAGAGAATCGAAAAGGAATGGTTTTCGTCAGTTTATTGTTATTCCTATTCGTGCTTTTCTCTGCTGCGACTTTTACTTGCTTTGCTGATAATAGATTTTGAAAAGTCAGAGATGAAGTTGCATAGATTACATCAAGATTAGGGTTCCAAGAATCAGGGACTACTTTTTCTTTTAAACAAAGAATTGTTCTTCCTCTTTGATATGTTTTGGTGGAGGGTTGTAAATTTGGAAGTTGGAAGCCGTTGCAATCAATCAGATCTTCAATGTCGTGTAATAAGTTCACCAATGCCGGGAGCTTTGGATTGGAAGTCGGAACCCATTGTCTCAGACATGGGTTTTGTTTAACAATGTTCCGGTTGTTCTTTACTTCTCTTCTCGGGCCTTGCAATTGTACATCTTTTCGTGGGTTGGGTCATAATCATCTTCAAAGAATGTCGTCGGCTTTTGTTGACGTACATCTTCAAAGATGTATCAATGCACTTACAAGGGAAGATTAATCCACTTAGAGGATGCCCACAAAAATATCCTTATAGAGGTGCCTACCCTACTAATTTTATCTCAAGTCGATCCCTCCAATAAATATTACAAATGGATCCAGATTTTCATTGAATGTTAAACCATCATTTAGTTATTGCATTGGTTTCACTGCATTCACTTCACTTTTTGCGGACCCAAAATTAAGATCAGTTCGTCACGCCAAAAAAAATAAAGCAATTCCATGCTCGCTCAATTCAATGTTTTATTGGCAACAAATTGAATCCGGATGCAGTTGACATAATTGGAACTACAAATAAGTAAACAACTAAAACAAGCTAATGATGGTGTCTTTCGAAGATGTCCTTGATGAAAGCATCTAGGTTAATATCTGTGGATCCGCCTTTTGCCATTGCTTTTTGACATGTTTCTCCAACTTTTCGAGCCCTTTTTCTCATTTCCATCTGCTCCTTGCTCTCAAAATCCATAAACCTTCGCACTAGCTCTGCAATTTCTTCTCTGCTCACCAAATGTTCACCTTCACCTACCTTGTTCTTCTTCACTCTCCATCCAACCTTCCAATCTTCAACTATTTGCTTACTGTTCGGATTTTGATCCATAAATATAGGAAAAGTCAGCATCGGAACACCAGCATACACAGCCTCCAGAGTGGAATTAAACCCACAATGCGACCAAAACCCTCCAACAGAAGAATGGCATAGCACCCTCAGCTGATCACACCAAGGAACCACTACTCCCTGACTGCCACAGCAGTCTTTGAATCTTGAAGAGTTCCCGCGGGACACCCACAAGTAGCGAACACCACTATCCTGCACCCCAGCAACGATTTCATCCATTTGGGCAGCTGAAATTGATAGAAAACTTCCCAATGATACATACAATACTGAACCTCTAGGCTGCAAATCCAGCCATTGGAGGTAGTCAGGACCATTAAGACTAGTCGTTGAAAAAGGTTGTTTGAGGTCAAGGTAAGGTATGCTGGGGCCGATTGCGTAGACAGGAAAAGGTAAGTTTGCTTTAAAAACATCAATGACTTGGAATTCAAGTTCGTAGACAGAGGTGAAGAGAAGATACTGTGCTTTAGGCACTGATGAAACACAATCCAGAACATGGTGCAAGACTTGGCGGCCACTCCCATATAAAATTGTTGGCAAATCAGCTAAACATATGGGTGTATGTCCAGGGATGTAATCCACACGGTCATTTCCTTGCTCTACTATGCACAAGAAACATCAAACTACACCCATTACTATATCCAGAGTTTAAACTTTAAACTGAAAGACGCAGAACCTCAGGCAAACATGAATCTAGTTATCTACCTTATGATTTTATATTAATTTAAATTATCATTCTCATCTAAACATCATCCAAAATGTCATTAATTGTGGCTATTATTTCAATAATAGCGCCCTGCGGAGATGCCCATGAGAAGATAACCAGATAAAGGAAAATGTCAGGTGATTCAAATTTCAAAGGATACGATGCAGTGCTAGTTTTCCCTTATCTTCTCACAGACTAAAGTTTTTCCAAGGCTTCAAACTTCAACCAGTTTTTTTTCTTTTTTTTTCTTGAAGACATAATTCAATCTTAAATTGCTTGACACTGTGCGAATCTCAAGACAAATCTATTGGAACATGAGCCAACATAAAACCTGGAATCTGGCGTAAATTTAAAAGAAGGGTCATCTTAAGCACTGATTAAATATTATTTATTTAAAAAAGCTTTTTACATTTAATAGTATATAAAATTTACTTTTACATATCACTTTAACAACTAAATTGGTTAATATTTCCCAATTACAGATGCTAAAAGTTGTTAAAGAACGAGTTTTACTTAAAATTTAATGAACAGAAAACTGGTGTAAACAATAGTAAGAAAAAAAAAAAGACAAGACAAACCTGATAAATCAGCTGGGAAATGGTGGTTTTGCACAAGGAGGTTGAAATGGTGAAAAATGGAGAACACCGATGCGGACATGGTCCAAAGGGAAGCCACCGGAATACTCCTTCGTTGCCCCACTTGTACCGTCCAAGCCACATACGTGTCAGCTATAAATGGCGGCGACTGGGAGTTCAAGGCGATCAAGGAGCTCCTCAAATGGAGCTTCCATCTTGGTGAGCACAGCTGCGATGAAAGCGGGGAAGTTGTTAGCTCTATCAAGTTCAGATGGGATTACGTTGGGGATCGTCCTAAATCGGACGTTTGCGGGCTTGTCGTCGGAAGAGATGAAACCCAACCACTCTTCGGTGACTACAAATGATATGACAATGTTGGGGGTTTTAGAGCAAAGTAGCTTGCAGAGGTTCATCATCGATTGACATGGCCCCTACCAGGATAAGGTACGGCCACAACGTGACATATGCTTCTCGGTGATTCCATCGCCTGCAAATTTTCTGGTTGATTGAGTGACATCTATTAAGGAGATTGAAAACTTCTCGACAACTGTAGCTGGTGCCAGCCCTAGGGACTTTCCGCTTCATTTATAATGGAGCCCCCCTAACATTTACCATGTCAGTAGAAACAATGTTTAATTACGAAATTAGCCACAAATTCAATTTTGCTCCTTCCATTTTAACCTCGTCGAATAGGCTGTGCTTGAATCTAGTAGCAACTGTACTTTTGCTCCGGTAACTGTGAAACGAGAAGTGAATGTCGGAAAAACAAATTTTTTTGTTTATTGAGTATTTTACTTTTTTATAAAAATTAATTACTTATAAAAATGAAGTGTTTGTTACTTAATTTTGGGTGTTGCATGATGGATTAGTTTGAAGATAGCATTTCATTTTTATAATTAACCGAAAATTAATATTCATATTATTGATTACTTTTATTATCATTGCCAAATACCAAATCCAATATCTCTGATATTTTCAACTTTTTTTTTTCTTTAACCACATCACCAAAAAAGGCTTATCATAATGTGATTATCCCACTATGGGATGAGAGAGTGACGGAAAGAGAAGAAATTGAAATAACAAACAATACATGCCAATCTCATGATATGAAAATTAAACATGCATCTCTTTGTTAATTACTGGACTTGATAAAAGTCGTATACGGCATTGCTTCTCCATATTCGTGCTATCAATTCAAAAGGATCTGATACTTGAAAATATAAATCCAAAAGAAAAAAAAAGTATATGCCACTTGGTTCAACTTATGCCGCATTTGAGAGGCAAAACAACACATGCGCATGGAATGCCACTACTTTTTTTAAACAGTTGATTGACTAGCACTACTCGTGTTGATTATAAGGGATGTAATGATGAAATGGTACAAAAATATTTGGAAAGGTTTCCATTCCATTTCCATTAAGTAAATTATGTTAGTGGCACTTTGAAATGTGATGAACAAAGGCTTGAAGATGAGTATCGGATGATCCTCCTTTTCGAACTGTTTGTCAACAGATTTCGCTCAGTTTCTTAGCTCTTCGCCTCATCTCTTTCCCTTGCTCGCTTTCCAAATCCATAATCTTGCCACCAAACTATCTCCTTCCAACTTATTCTTCACCCTCCCCAAATCTTCCAATCTTGTACTATTTGGATAAATGGGAAAACCAGCAAAAATGGTGGAATTCCACCCACCAACACCAACACTCTCAAATGGTCACATCAAGGCATTTTAGACCCGTCACCACGTTCATCTTTGAAACGAGGAGTGTGTCCTTGCGTGCACACCAAAAGTACCTAACACCGCTAATGCGCAAGCTCTCCCATCCAATTGGGCACTCGTAGCAGAATCCAAACTTGCATGTGAAACATACAAGACTGAAGTTGGAGCTAGCCATTGGAAGTAACAATCATTGCTTGGATTTACCCAGAACTTGTCTTCCTTTGAAGTAGGGAATGGGAGTGGGAATATTAATTTGCTTCGAGATTCTAGCTCCTATACTGAAACCCATACAAGCATGTGGATTTCAAGCCCATCTATAAGCTGCTCCAGTGGAGCCTCCATCTTCCTCAAAACTTGTTCGAAGAAGTCAGGGAAGTAGTTTGATGGGAGGTGAGGTGCCCATGCCAATATATATGATGGCTCCGATTCTATGAAGCTAAACCTCTCCTCGGTCACAACAAAGATTACTAGGATGTTGTACCTTGTTTTTGAAGAGGATTGACTTGCAGAGGTTCATCACGAGAGGCGTGATTCATATCCTATGACTTCAACAATCTAGGGTAAATTATAATATTACATGGATTGGAACCAGGAGTAGACTTTAATTATAACAGAAACTGAAATTCGACACTGTTATATGGTGTGTTTCGCACCGGCCATCCAACCTGGCAGTATCCAAGGACGAATGCCATAAACGACGACTAACTTACTACTGCCTTCCATTTATTCATGGGGTCGACTTCATTGATTGATGACTCGGTTTTTTCTTTTGGGTAAAACTTACTAACTCCCATCTTCGGCCTAAAACATACTTTTACTTTTTAGCAAATCTCATCAGATAATTGTGTGTTTTTCAAATTCTAAAGATTAAGGGAATTTCGTAATCAAACCTTAAAAGTTTGAATACTCTTTTTGATAATTGTCTCATTCAAATATGGATTCAATAAAGTTTTGAGTTGTGTTTTTTTTTTAACCTAATTAAGCTGTTATGAACATATTATAGATTTTCCGTGTGATAAATTTATATTTCATGAATGAACGTATATTTTTTTTGAGGGAATATATGACATTAATAAGTCAAATGATGTATCATTTAAAAAGATTTAAAAGCATAAAATTGCATGATGTAATTTATTGGTACTACATATAGTCATTACTTTTATGGCCATAAAAGCCTGCGGTGTAATTAATACTCTCATCCTTTGTTGTTGTCTTTTCTAATAAAAAAATTGCATTTTAGAAAAAAAAAGAAAAAAAGAAAGACCATTGGAAGTTAAAGCTACTAGTGGGCAAGAATGAAAAATGATGGGCTAAAAGAGAAGGCAATGGGTTCACAGTCAGACACACCATTTCTTGTCCTTAAGCGAGGACCACTTCAATTTAGGAGGATTACTCATCTAATCCCTTCACAAAATATAAGCATTGATTCACCAAAATTTCGGACATGTCATAGGTTTTGTTCAATAGAATCATGGTAATCTTATCCGCCTGAATTGTCAGTGAGATGCAGGACTTTGAATTTTTAACGATCATCCAATCCAATTCACCTAGGGATAACTTTGTGAACAATTATGCCTAAAAATGTTCTGTTAATCTGTCACTGTCAGGAACAATGTGGTAGTTGAGTGGCAATTTCAACTCAGTTACATCCTCAGCTTGCCGTCCTTACATTAGGTTGTCGGCAAATATTAATGACTATCCATATCATACTTGGAAATGTCTAATCCTTTTTCGATGATTAAAGATCACAAGGAAATTAAGCCCCCACCACATCTCAGCATCTTTCTCTTAGTTCAGATCGTCACTCAAAATTACCCCAAAAAGAATGATTTTTCTGATTTCGACATCTTCTTTAGCATTGAAAGCAGTTAGTAGTTGATAATAGTGAAAAACAGAATAAGTTCTGTTGTAAAGAAATTGTTTCTATATGTAATATCAAATTAACACAATTTTTATTATAATTTTTTTTAAAATAACACAATTGCATTTCATTTAAAGATGTATCTAATTGTTATCCTTTTTTTCTCTTACTTTTTGCTTTTGTGGGAAAAATGTGTTGATTTGGGTTTTAGACTATCATGATTTCATCTTACTCCATTTTTCATAAAATTTAAGAATTATTTTAGAAATCTATGAAAATTTTACTTTTCCTTTTTAGAATTTTAAGAATATAAAAATTATAAATGGTTATCTAATTATATCTTTTTTTTTCTTTTTTAGTCACCAACGGTTAAATGATTAATAGAAAGTTTATGTGATAGCTTTTACATCTAGCATACTAATAACTTTAACCATCATCATTTATACATTATGCTAATTTAGTATTAATTTAAAAAACTGAATCCTCAATATTTACACATCATATAGTTTGATCTTTTTGCAATTTTATTTCTTTTTTTGTGACCCTTTCTGACATTTATACATTTGATTCGATGGAAAAATGAATAACGACAAGAAACAAAATGACCTAAATTTAAAAAATGATCAATTCAATTGCCTAAAAAAATACTCACCTCATTAATTCAACCAATTGTAAGTCTAAAAATACTCACCTCATTAATTCAACCAATTGTAAGTCTAACATGTTAAAAAAGAAGAAGTAAGCTTTGATTTGCTTCATCAATGGTGATTAGTTCAAGCTTACAAAAAAAAATTAATTATTATTAAAAGATATCAAGCTCTTAGACATTTGAGGTATAAAGAAAGCGTTGTGTGACACCCCTAATTTGACCCTAGTTGGAAAGTGGTTTCGAGACCACAAAATCGAGTCACAAAAATAATTAATTGTTATATTCTATGCTTATTATTTGTGAATAAGTATGTGTAAAAATTTCATGTTTTAATTTTGTCATTTGGATGTGAAATTAGCTAAAAAGGACATATTTGAGAAACTTTAAAAATATGATAGGCAAATGTCCAAGTGATTAAAATGTTAAATTACTAAAGTTGTGGACTTGCATGTCAAATGACCCACTTTTAACATTAGTGGATGGTAATGATGTTATGATTTTAGCATTATGTGTATATTATATTTAGTAAATAATATTTAATAGTTTATAATTTGAAAACATGAATTAAATAAAAAAAGAATGGTGATAAAAACAAAGAAACTTTTCTCTTTGTTTTCTCTTATTGCCGTAACTAAGCAAGAAAGAAAGGAAAGAACACCAAAGGCACTCGGTCACTTGGTGTTGGGAATTAAGGTGAGATTTCATGTATTTTATTTTTAATTTTTGCGAAATGTTGTTAGTTTTGAAGCTCACAACATGACCCATATGTTAATTTTTGCGAATTTATTTCATAAAGCATTCAGTCATGGCTTCAAGGATTAGATTGTGGATGTTTTGATGATAAGTGTTTATGGATGAGGATAGACTAATTAAATTTGCCATGAGGGGCAAGTTTGAGTAAAATTTCATTCGGTTATTAAAGTGTAAAGTAAGGTTGTGCCAAGTTCTTGGAAATTATATTTTAAATGTTAGATTGTAATTATACGAATGCCGAATGAGGAATTGAATGGGGAGTTGAACTAAATTATTATTTATTAAAATATTGATGCATTCGGCCGTGAATTTGCAATATGTTATAAATTGAGTGTTAATTGCCTTGATGAATAAAAAGGTGGTTAAATGAGTGCATGTGGTTTTAGGAATTTTGTTAAGTGAGGTTATAGGTGATTAAAATGAGCAAATTGTATGCGGCAATTAAAGTGAAGTATGAAACTTGTGCTTAATTGTGGAATGCTATAATTAAATTGCTAATATATGTTTATATACTTGCCGAATTTGAATTAAGGTGAAAGACGAGGTAAAGAATGAGTTTGAGTTGAAAATTTATAATTGTAATTAAATTGATAGCATATATTTATATATTAGCCGAATATGTGCTAAAATGAGAAATGAAATGAAGGATTAAGTTTGAATATTTATTTGAGTGGTTTCAAGTATTGAAGCAAGCCCATGGCAAAATCTAGTTAATGGAAAAAGATGACATTCGGCCAAAGAAGTTTTGTGATAGTATTTTTTTGGCTAAGGATGCTTTGTATGTTATGCATGATGTGTTTAATGTCTTGATGAACAAGTAGTCATTAAATGAGGCTAAGCTTGTGAAATTATGAGTTTGGATGAATATATATATATATATGCATTCGGCAATGTGTAAAATATTGATTGTTTTAAATGGTTCGTAGTTAAGTGGAAATGGAAGCTTGATAAAAAAAAATTCTGTTAAGGATGAGTAAGAGGTATGTGCATTCGACCATTAAACATGTGCTTAATTGTTGATCAATGGTTGTAAAGAAAATACATATAGGTCAAATATAGCATTGGATAAGAAGATTTTTATGTATTGAATTTGTAACATGGTTATGCCGATTGTGAACAAGTGATAAAGAATTATTCAAATGGTTGTTTAAATAATATTCGGTTTATTAGTATATGTATAATTAGTTAAAGTGTAAACTTTGCATGTGTATTAAAGGTTTTTATGTGATATTCGGCCTTGGGAAATCTAAGCTTAAAAAGGTTTGAATGTTAATTGGGTTGTCTCTTTAATGGCCGAATGTGCTAAAAGCTAATGCATGATTTAGTTTAATCGATGTAATGATACAAATTATGATATTTACTTGTGGTTTTGAAGTATAGAAAATTTGTTAAGTTGATTAAGTGGTTGCCGAATGTGAAATTTAGGTAAGGAAATGTGTACAAATAATATTTGTATGGATAATTGGTTTAAAGGGGTCGGCATTATACATTGTTGATATGGTGTTATTAATGTAAAGCACTTTAGTATAGACGTATATACATATGGTCACTTAGAACGTATTGAGATGGCCGAATAAGGCTAACGATGAGTATGCTTTGATTTTCTATAATACTTAGTAATTTGTTTAAGGTGATTAAAGATGTGTACGATTATTTTATATTGAGCTAAAAGTAGTTATATGGCCTATTAAATTTCTTGTGGTATTCGACCATAAGCAAGCACAATGGGATTTTAATAAGTTAAATTTGTTTTAGATTAAGCTCAAGAGCTTAAGGAGCCTAATTCGGATAGGGGAAAAGCTAAACTAACCAAATAGCCGATCCGTAGTCGCTCGACGACATTCGAGGTAAGTCTCTAAGTAATTAAACCTATTTTGAGTTTTGATTAATGGATACTATTATAGAAATGGCTAAATTGAAAAATATGATGTGGCCATGATATGTTCTAAGGCCGAATGGAAAATTTTACGTATTTGAATCAATTTACTAATGTGATTTTGTACCTAAGACGAAATAAAATGACAAGGCGTAATATCTAGCTTAAGATCGAATGGCCAATGTGATGAATGTGAAAGTGTGTATATGTGATAAGGCCGAATGGCAAATGTGATGAATGTGAAAGTGCATACATGTGATAAGGTCGAATGGTTAATGTGATATATGTGTAAGTGAATATGTGATAAGGCCGAATGACCAATTGTGAAAAATGTAAGTGAATATGTGATAAGGCCGAATGACCAATTGTGAAAAGTGTGCAATATTAGATATTTAATGAGGCCAAAGTTAGTAAAAATATAAATATATATTAAATGAATTGTGCTGAGATTGTATCCGGGTTAGAGACCCGCTGGCTTCATGCTGGGATTGTATCCGGGTTTAAAGTCCCGCAGGCTTAATGCTGGTGAATTAACTAAGATTATGATCTTGAATGTTCGCAGTGAGCTACCATCAAGTAATTACTATACATTTAAGATGTTCAGATACATATTACCTCCTCATTTGTAAGTTTACCTCAAAGTGAATCACTAGCATTCAAGAAAAACATATATGTGATTGATTATTATATTGCGAAAATGAGGATGACCTAATCAGTCTTGGTATGCTTGTACAATGTAGTATATACTAAGCTTTCATGTATGTACTCGTGTACATTCGGCCAACGATTCGGTGAATTATTAGTATTAAAGAACGATACATATGTGGGAATGATTATTATATCTTTGAATAAGGGAATAATCTATTCGGTCAATGGTTGTTAGTATGACAAAGTATTCGATTTAAATTTATCGTATGAGCTTTAAGTAAAGAAAAGTATGTGCTGAGATTTATATATGTAATTGTGCATATTCGGCCAAAAAGGCCTTATAAATTGAGAATAAATTGTATTCGGCTAGATGTGTAGCACCCCAAACCCGGTCCAGAAGTTATGGCCGGATCCGGCATACCACATCAAAAACGTTAAAAAAAAATTTTCCATTCTAAGTCCAGAAAATCGTATTTGATGTTCAAAAGATTAATTCATTAAGGATTAAAGTGAATGGAAGCTGTGCACCAGGTAGGAAACCGGAAAAGAGGTGGTGAGTCCATCGGACTGCTTAAGTACCAAGCTCCCTTCGGATCCAATCCTAGACATGCATACCGCCATTGCCACACCTTAACGTCATGGATATTTCTAGGAAACCAATTTGATTAAGTCATTTTTAGGAAAAGTGATTAATTTTGGAAAATACTTTCATTGCGGAAGCTTTGCTTGTTGTCGTGTTATTTTGAAATCAATTGTTGTTTTTGAAAACGCGCCCTAAAGCTATCCAATTTCAACAGTTAAAATAAGTAATACCTATCTTAGTAATACATATTAAAACCATCAAAAATAATTAAGCGACCTTATTACATTTAAAAACCCAAAACTTCAAACGTAAATAAAAGGATGTCCAGTTCACCAGAAGAAAATCAAACTTTCAGAACGGGTGGCCACTCCGAATTCCCTCACAGCTCCAAGCCCACTATGGTTGGGGATTTCCTGCGTGGATGAAAATAAAAGGGGTGAGTTTGGGGAAACTCAGTGTGTAAGGAAAACCCATTCAAAGCCCAAGTCAGCTCAAGCCTATTGGGCCTAAGCCCATTCAGGTAACAGTGGTATTGGGCCAGAGCTCTTTTCAGATTACAATAAACTAGGCCTTAGCCCCTTATTCAAATAACAGTATGGCCCATAGGCCTATTTGGAAATACATGCAACATCAATAACATATGCAAGCCCATTTGGGGAGACTACTCAACCCACCAACCACTACACTCCACCCGTACCAGCCATACACTCCATGTGGGGATAGCTCAACCCACCTAGCCCAACACTCTACAGTTGCAGCATTGCTGCTCAGTTAACAGTAAATTGAGGCAAAGCCTCCAGTACGTGGACAAGTCACTTTCAGTACTTCCTCCGTCAATATCCCAGTCCCATGCATCAGATAATAACAACATGGCATGCAGTAAATAACAACAGTCAAACATGCATTTAGGTCAATTTAACCCTAGGGGTATTTCGGTAATTTATCTCTTAGGGGTAAAACTGTAAATTTTCCACTTTTAAAGGTATTTCAGTAATTTATCTATTTTAGGGTTTTTCATGCATATTCCTACCTTTCACGTACTACAAAATCACATACCGAGGGTTCTTACCGAATTGGGCCCGTTGGCCCATCATTCCAATTTTGGCCCATTAGGCCCAAAAATATCGAGGGCACAGAAATCATGCACTTTGCAGTCCAAACATTGCAGCTTACCAAAAACATTAATCGATTTACCTCACGAGCATTTGCACACTCACAAATCTACAAAATACCGGTTTTCGGCATTTCGGCTTTTCGACTTTTGCGGATCCAGACTAAGAAAGAGGGTGTTAGTTACACACCTGTTTGCGACGATATGCTGACGAGATCCACACACGAACCGCCTACAATTGGATTACTAACACGTTAATCTAACTATTCAAATACAAACTACGCATTAACCCCTTACAATATTCGGCCAACCACACCTACAGATCATAGTAAGCTTATAAGAAAACAATAAGCAACTCATTAACAAATTTTTGTCAATGTTTACCACATAATCATAATTTCACTGCAAGCTGTCTTCCTGAGCAACAGTCACTAATCATTTATAACTGGAGCTACGAAACTCCAAATCAAGTTCCGTTAATTTTCCCTGAAAATAAACTCATATATCTTCTATCCATAAAATTTTCAGAATTTTTGGTTTAGTCAATCAATACCAGATTTTTCTCAAACTTTCTCATGTTTCACTGTTTGACTAATCTGACCACTCTTCATTACGAATCAAATTTCTCATTGTACAGAATTCAAAATATGTTCTCGTTTATTCCATTTGAAACTAGACTCATTAAGCTTTAATTACATAATTTATGCAGCTTCTAACTCATCTCCCACAATTTATGGTGATTTTCCAAAGTCACATTACTGTTGCTGTCCCAAGCAGATTTATTACCAAATCACTCTTTCACACCTAACTTTCATGCTTGTTATTTAAGCATGTATATCACCAATCAATCATCACATATCTATGAGTTTACTTAAGTATAATCTCCATTTCATCATTTTAAAGCACAACATGTTAGCTGATTTTTCCCTTTAACATCTAAGGCACATGCATGCTCATTTGTTTGGCTCAACTTCACCTATCTTCCATTTTTCATCAAAAGAACATGAAACAACAACCATTTCCTTCATTTTAATTCATGACTAAATGCTCACAACACAACTAAAAATCAAAATATACTTCAAGAGTTAAGGTAGAATCAAGAAGAACTCATGAACCTCAAAATTGAAGCAAGGTACCAAGAACTTACCTTCAATTTTCCTCCTCCTAATGACCGAATACTCAAGAGCTTTCTCCTCTCCTTTTTCTTCTCTAACTTTCAGCTATGATGAACAAAGATGGACAAAACTTTGTTCTTTTCACCCCTTTTTCTTTTAATAAAACTTCATATTTCATCCATTTAATTCTTTAATACAAAAGACATGAAATTCTTATCATGAAACATTTACCTAACCCATTATCATGAAACATTTACCTAACCCATTATCATGGAATATTTACCTAACCTATTATCATGGAACATTTACCTAACCTATTATCAATTTGTATCAATTTGTACCATAAATTATGGATATCAAGTGTACATTTTGTCTACAACAACATGATGGCTGGCCACTTCATGTAAAATGGGAGGTTTGTCGTGCAAATCCTCCTATTTTGCACTCCTATTTATTTGGCCACTTCAATTTAATCTATAACATTTTCAAACATTTTCACGTAGGTCCTATTTCATAATTTCACCCCCTTTTTCTTATGGAACAAAAATTAACTAAAATTGTCGGGTTCTATCTTAAGTTTGGGCTTTCTAGAGGCCCACTAACATAATTAAACCTATGCCAACATTCACAGGATTTCCGAAAATTGGGGCGTTACAAGATGTACAAATGCAAGGGAAGGATTGTATTTTGTCAACCTACGTATATGTGATAAGGTTTATGTTTGGTTCTTTGCGTACCCATACTGTAATTCAATACATGCCACGTTGAAATACTCGAAAGTTTTGATGCGATTATGAAATAAGGAATTAAGTTTTATATATATATTCATGTATGTGCATGAAACGAGTACGTTTGAGCAAGTGATTATGATTATTGAAAGAGTATATGTTATGCTAAATGAGTAGTGACTCTATGAATCTATTCATGATAGATTATGATATTACTATGTGCTTCTAAATATGGAAACTAAACGTGGCAAAAGTATTATGTTTTAGTTTGGTTGATTGAATTAGAAGTAGATATAAGGTTTCTAGATGCGAAGGACTATGTGAATCAAATTTGGAAGAAATAGATAAATTATATATGTGTGCATGAGGTTTGAACTATTTGACGGAATGGTGAGATCTCTTGATATTGTTAAAAGGGGTTTCTGCAAGGTCTAAGACGATGAGGCTTAGTAATGAAACGACAGTTAAAGATGTTCAGTACATTAAGTTGGCCAGGTATGTATCAGGTACTCGTATGTGATTTTCAATTCGGATTAGATCAAAAGTATACAAAGCGATGCATATGTGAATAAGTGTATAAATGCAAATGTGACCACAGTCCATGTGACTATGATACATTTGGCCAATGTGTTATGCCATAAGAATGTATTCGATTAAACTATAATAGAGGCATTTAGATTGGAGTGTAATTATGAGCTAAGTGTGCCTTGTGAGCATACGAATATTTGACCATTTTGGTCATTATCATGAAATAATTTGTGGTAACTAAATGATGTGGTTATTGAAATTATAGTTCGTTATGGAGCTCTAGATTGACTTCATTGATTAGAAAAATCGAGTGATAAATGATAATTGAATTTGATTCTGCAAAATTATCGTTTTACTTAAGACTTACTAAGCTTATGTAAGCTTACTCCGTTTGTCTTTTGTCTTTGTTTTATAGATTGTGGACTCTGATTACCAGCTCGGGGATCGTCAGCACTTCATCACACTATCTACTATTATGGAAACCTTGTGATTTGGATTTAGCTTATGGCATGAATAGGATATATTATACTAGAATGATATCATAACTATTGTTTATAAGCCATGCGAATATGGCATCCTTTGGAAGTCTACTTTTATAAGTTATAAGTTTGATCTTTGTTTGTGTTTAGAAATTTAATTAAATGATCAATCTTTATTCACGAAAAAGAAAAAGAAAATGTTCAAAATTTTACTGTTTTGATCTGCTTCCAAATTTTTTGGTAACGCCTCGTCCTATTCCGGCAATGGTTACGGGATAGGGGTGTTACACGTTGTATTTGAGAATTGTCTAGTTTAATAATAAACGAATTTTTAAAAATATATATTTTTGTTTTTATTTTAACTTACACATGTGTATTGTATTATGTTTCCATGTAAAATATAGGATAAAATTAGGTAATGCGCAATATTAAAACTAAATTAACATAATGTGTAAATATGAAATGTCCAATTTGTTATTATACTAATTTTATAAGCCGCCATGTCATCTTCCCATTTATAATTTAGCAACGAGCTGCTAAAAAAATCAAATAATTAGATAATCATTTTATAAATTTTCATTATTTAATAATAAATTTTTTATAATAGTTAAATAATTACTTTACCCTTAAATAAAATACAAAACTATCAGATTAATATTTTCACTATAATTTACAATCTAAATTAGCTATTAGACCTATATAATTTTGAGTACTAGTGAGATGCATCGTGGACAAGAATGGGGACTAAAAGAGAAGGAAATGGGCTGACAGTCGCCTCATTCTTTGTCCTTGAGCGAGGACCACTCCAAATTAGGGAAAGCATAAGGCATTATTTTGTACTCCAATTTTATAAAAATAATTACTTCAATAACAAATAACAAATACGAGGAGAGAAAATAAAAGAAATGAATATTAGTTTACAATTATATATATTTTAAATATTTTATTTTAATTCTATCAAGTAATTGATGGAAGTTTTTCATCATTTTTACCGAGTACAATTATGGACGAAAAAATTAATATCTCTTAACTTTGCTGACATGATTTACACGGAGATCATCACGTGGATGTCGCATAAGTAATTAATTAATTTTTTTAATTTGAAAATATTAATTAATTGTTGATACGAATCTGAGTTAGCAAAATTAAATTTTAAGATGATTTAATAAAAACATAAATTTAAAATCTAAATACTAAAATATTTTTTTATGAAGCTGATAAATGACGACGGATATCATGGTAGGAAATATCTAATCCAATGTCCTCCAAAAGAAAAAGGAAAGGACATTGTGCCTTTACTTTTCGTAATTAAGATACGGGGAAATTAAGCCTCCAACGGATCTCATAATTGGCGGTTGAAAACGTCTAATATTTAATTATTTTACAAATTGTCACTAGAGATCAATGTTCTTTAACGATTCAAAATTACACTAACTAGATAATGAATTATAGATTTCGGTTTTTTTTTTTCCTTTTCTGGAATTGAAAGTAGGAAAGAAGATGGGAAGAATATAATATTTATATGAATCTTCTGTGGTTAATTACAAGGATAAATGCTTGTCAAGATACGTAATCTTGAATCGGCAAGTAATAGTCTGCAGTTTAACAAGCAAGCACACTCGCTAGTTTTTGACAAAGTTAAAACAGCACAATATTTGTGGATTTTACTCCAATTATATCAATAATCAATGGCATTGGCAGTCTCCTTCCCGGCCTCTCTCTTATCAGAAAACGACAGTAGACAGACATAAAAAAGGGGGGGGGGTAATCCATAAAGAGGGAAGACCCGAGATAAAACCCATCAACCATGAGCATACAAAAGGACCATTGGTCTAGTCCCCACAGGAACTTGATTTATAGTAATTCACTGACATTTGACCTTTTGTTTTCTAATATACAATGAAAACCTTTTTCCTAGGCTTTGTGCATTGTTGTTGATGATGCCATGCAGTCGCAGATGCAGCCCATCACAAAATGCCACAAATACACCATCCTTCTTCTTTGGGTGTGATTATGATTTATGATACTGAATGGCAGGGTCAATTTATGTGCATAATGGAGGTTTGGTCCACGACAGAAAGCCACCCCATTAGGAAGTGCCCTCAAAGCTTGGGATGAAAAGATATTTGGCGAATCACAATTATATATTTTGGGCGAGACTCGGAAAAGATATTTTCTTTTTTCATTGAGACAAAAAAAAAAGGGGGCAGATTATGCATGAAAAAGTCCACAGAGTAAAAGATATTTTATCAGATATTTGAAACAACGTTTGGGTTATCTTCTCTTTAGGAAACTCTCTTCACGAACCGGCCCTGTAGCAACCAAAAAGTAGCGGCATTCTTAATATCCAAATTTGAATGCATTGCATGTATTTTGTAATTATAATTTATAATGAGAGAAAGAGGACAAACCTTCAGCCTGGGTCTTTTATCTGCATTGAGTTTGCGGACTTGATACCTTATCTTCTTGCAGAACAGTCTAGACTGACGCTTCTCTTTGTATCTTAGAACACTAGCTTCCCTTCTTGTTCTTTCTTCTAATTCCATCATTGGCACTTCTCCCATCTACACACACTTGTAATTGTTAAACTCAATTATATATATATCATTATCAACACTTAGATTACTCATAATTAGACTACCATTTCTTATCCATCAAAATCCAAAATTAAAGGAAGCCCTCTGACAGAAATCTAAGCCTAGAATGCAGAATCCTCTGTTTTTCCCTTCCTAAATACATATTCAACATTGAGTAGGAAAAAAAAAGAAGAGAGAGAGAGAGACATATTCAACAGAAACGTACAAGAATTAGCAGAGGAAAGGGGAATACTAACATAGTAGGCATTGCCATTTGTGGCGGTTGAAATGGAATAATTATCTGCCCATAGAGGACCACGATCGGACCATGCATCCAAGACATCTTGATAATTCAAGTTCAAGTTCAAAGAAACCCTTTTCTCATCATCTACTTCCCAGAAACCAAGATGCTCCGTCTTTACAGCCTGGTTATACTTTTCAAAGTATTTCCGGTCTCCCTCCTCTTCTTCACCTTCTTCTTCTTCCGCATTCTGGAACCCTGTTTCCCAGTCCATGAAGTCCCAAGTGAGATGAGCATGTACCTTATCCCCTGACAATTCTTCATTTTCAACCCCCAAAATACCTTCCAGTTCTTCAATAATATCAATCTCTCCATGGGCATAGCTTCCTTTGGTATCGTCGAATTCAGAAGCGGTACTCGCATCTGGAACTTGTTGTTCTTCCTTCTTGGGGGTCTTTAACATTGAATTGTACCCCATCTTAGTTTTGCTCTTGTCCCTCTACTCTACTTTTACTCCCTTTTTATTTATTATGCACCCCTGTTTCAATTAAACATCTACTATTCCGTTCTCTTTTTATCCTACGTGCCACCTTATCCTCTTTCTATTGGTCCATTCCCCCTATACATTCTCCCCATTGGCTGTTGGGTTCCAGCTTGGAATAAGACAATGGGGCCTTTCGAACCTTTTTGCTTCATATCGGGACCACTTTTCTTTTAATTGTTGGAAATTGAAAATTGAAATTTCAACTAATCAACTTCTCTCTCTCTCTCCAATGGAAAAAGAAGGAAAATATTTATGTTCATCATATCAAGAAGCACGTGATTAAAAGAAAGTTTATTTCCATTCCATGCTACTTTTTTTCTTTTTCTGAAATATTTAATATACAATAATTATATCGATTTAGACTAAATCTAGACTTGAGTTTAGACAGGAGCAAGCTTCCTCAAGATATCTTTTTTTCGCCCACAAAACTTGAACTTCAACTTAACCTAATGAATACTAAACTTTTATCACTCAACATAACAAAGAGGAAGAAGTTAAAGGCCACAAGTAGGAGTACAGCAAGAGCACGTTAACGAGACTTATATGGGCGACAGAGCAGTAATAGTTGATAGTTTAAGGGCAAAACCGGGAAGAAAGAGCAAGGCAAAGGCGCAGAGATTTAATTTCAGATTGGATTCCTCAAAATCAACGAAGTGAATGATGAATATACATAGGCTATTTGGACTTTTTAACGCCTATTATCGTGCTGCAGCTACCCTGTTTCTCTTAATAATTTAACTAGCTAGGCATGATACTAGTTGATTAGTATGTATAGGAGAGATTCTGATTAATCAATCCCTGAAAAGGTTAACGCTCTAAGGATTCAAATAGCTAGGTTTTACCAACAAAAATGTCTCTAGGTCTGTGGCTTTTTTTGCCAGTAAACAAAGAGCAGCAAGATAAATTAGTGAAGAGAATCATCAAGACAGAGACAGCTTCTAAATCTCAGTTTTGCATGCATAAATAAAGGAAAATGATGTTTTGTTTATTTTAATTATCCATTCTCTGTTTCGCATGAATGTTATAGTGTCACGGGTTGCGGATGAAAGCCCTTAATGAATGCATAAAAAGTGTCTCATAGAGGTCAATCGATTAAATGAAGTTCATTTAATCCACTTGAACTGGCCAGATTCGCAGAACATGTGGATAAGCTCATTTCCTTGAAACCTTGGTGGCCTAGTGAAGCATTAAGGAAAATTAGGACAACATTGATAAATATGAAAAGAAATATTAGAAAATTTAATTTTGTAATCTTAAAGATAAACTCTATGTAACACTCCTAACCCACATTTGTCACCGAAACAGGATTACGGAGTATTATCGATCAAACATACATAATTTCAAGCATTTCACATCATATAATATTAAAGACAAAATTAATCAAACTCATACATATTGTCTCTTATTCGAGTCCTCGAGGCCCAAATTACGTATTAGAAAGAAGTTGAGACTCATTTGGAAACTCAGATAATTTTTTGAAAAATAATAAAAAATTTCAAAGCTACAGGGTTCCCATGGCTATGTGGCTAGAATGTACCTTAAATAACAAGTTTACCATTCCCTACAAGCTTGGACATTAAACAATTCAAAAATCATTCGTTTAAACTATTCAAAACATGATTAAACACACCCAAAACATGTCAAAACAATCAACTTAGGTGTCTAACCAATATATCCTCGTAGATATCACAATTATATCATCAAAACATATTAATTTAAACATCATTCAAATCAAATTTGTAAAGATACCAAATTCAATCTAATTTGCCTATATCATGTTCATTTATGAACTAATTTAAAACATGCCATATTATAGCATTAATGTAACACATACTCATATATATATATAACCAACCAATATTAACTTATAATCTTATTTACAGTCAATCTGTAAAATAGTTGACATTTAGACACTCTAGATACATGTTGATACAAAATATATACGTCACTACATTTGAGTTCGGGATCGTTGTTGCATGCTGAATCGACGATCAAAATTTAGTATTTAACCTGCGCACGGAAAATAACACCATACGCTGAGTAAAACTCAGTAGTATTTCTATAATCCGAATAATTAAAGACAATAGATTACAAATGTATAATTGAAATATAGACACATATTAATATTTAAAAATCATCACAACTACCATATGCCAACTCTTTGAATTCATACATGATAGCATATCATAATTCATTTGTTTCACAATATCCCAATTTTCATACTTGCTATATAAATAGCTTTTCACAATTTGATTCACACTCCATTCAAACAATGGAATTATCCATTCTATATTCAATTTATTAGTATATAACTCATATATTCCATATATTTGCAACATATTTCACATTTTATTTTCAATTCACTATTTCACTTCCATTTCTCATACCATGTCAATTCAATATCAATCATAAAATTTTATTATTCATTTACCCCTATTAACATAACTCGGACTCAGACAGATACACGGATCCAACTAAACACACAAGTTTGGCACCCAACGTCTTATCGGATAATTCGAAGTAATAATTTGACACCCAGTGTCTCATCGGCTAAACCGAAGTAAATTGACACCCAATACCTCATCGAATTAATCCGAAGTAGTAAATTGACACTCAGTGTCTCATCGACTCGAAGTCGAAGAAATCCCTGAACTCTTCCAATCCTATGGCATACCATCTATATCTGACTTAGCCTGATACAACTAATAAGGTTTAATTTCACGTTTCAGATATAATCAATATCCAATACTGATTTTTCATATAATCACATAATTACACATATAATCATTTCAATTCAAAAATCATCCCATTCAATATTATATATCTACCAATTCAATTCATTCAATCAATTATTAAAATATCAGTTACTTACCTCAACACTTACCATATACATTAAATAAAAATTACAACAATTAATAACTAGTTTCGGATTATAGAAATACAAACTAGAGATTTCGAGCTATTCTGGTACGACGTTAGCTACGGAATTAAAACAATTAAAATTAATCAATACAACACAATTTAATCTCATATTTAATATTTTAATTTTTACTCAATATTTACCTAAATTCCAATTTAGCCCCTAAACCGAGACTAATTTTATTTTTTCACAATCAATCCTATATTTTCACACAAATTTCACTTTAAACTAAATTTAAATCTCTAATTTCACTTAAATCCCTAAATTTTGAATTTTTCACAATTTAGTCCCTATTACTTAAAATTTACAATTTATTCTACAATTCAATCCTTTTTTCATTTCTAACTTAAAAATCTATCAATTTAATCCCTAATACTAAAATTATTCAACAAAGACAACACTTAAAAACTCAATAATTTCTAAAATTTTGACATTGACCGGGTAGTATTTAATACCAGGATTCCAAAAACATAAAAATTATAAGAAAAGGGAGTCCAAACTCAATAATTCAACTTTCACCATTTATACAATTTAGTCCTTTCACTTAATTACTCTTAATTTATGCAATTTCACCTAACCAAAACCTAATTAACCACACTACTAGCTTCGTAAAATTAAAAATATTTACAAGTCTGATTTACGGTAACGGAGTCCCAGAAATGCACTTTCCGACACCTGTGACTATGGTTCGTTACACTCTAATATTGATCATCGATGTAACTCAATTTTTACTCATTGATTTTAGAGGAGCTCAACTATAAATAGAAGTCTTCTCCCCATTTGTAATCACTTAGTTGTAATCTTTCAAAGTAATAGATATACTTTTAGTGCATTTACTTAGGGGCGTATCCAAGGATGCTGGCAGGGCCCCAGCCCCCCTAAGATAGAAAATTTTCTATTTAGGTCCTTTAAAAATTTAAAAATTTTAAATTAGTAAAAGTGAAATTACACTTTGACCCCTTAAAATGATAAAAATTTGATTTAATGCTTTAAAAATTATTTAAAAAAATTATTATCGTGAAAATTACAATTTAATTTCAACCCCTCTAAAAGAATTTTCTGGTTTCACCCCTACATTTACTCAAACACCTTGTATGCATTGCTTTTTGTAGCATTTTTTATTCTTTCATTGCTTTTTCGTTTTGAGTGACTTCAGCTTTATTTTCAGTGCCTTAAAATTGACTTAAGCGGATTTGAAATAAAAAAATAGCCTAAAGTTGCACGGATTGCGACTAAAGTTCTAACCCCGTGACACTAGTACATAATATGTATTGAACTTTATAATATATATGGGAGAGATTCATTTACATTGATGTAAAATTTAAGTGGTTTTATTTCATTTCATAACTTTTTATGTGATTAATATTTTGACAATTCGACCATTAAACTTATTAATATGTTAGTATTTGTCATGCATTTAAAATTTTGAATCGATCTGATAGCTCTATCATATCAATTTAAAATATTATCTATATTGATTTATATGTAATAGTTAGAAAGTTTTTTTTTTAAATAAGATGAATAGTTAGAATTTTTTTTAATAATTTATGTAGAATTTGATATAAATGATATATCTGAGTAGAGTATAAAATACGTATAAGAGTTAGAATTATTACAAGGAAATTCTTATCTACCTTAGTATTATTATTAAATATACATACGTAGAAGCATTATGAGCAGTTGATAACTGTACGTAGGTAGGTTATGTGTATATATATTAAACAAAGAAAAACTAATAGTGAAGATAAGGTTGGGATGCCGTAGGATGTTTCCCTGAACCCAACTAATTCTACTAAGTTTGGTAGTATTAATTATTAAACCAGATTAGATTCATTTAACTTTAACTAAGAAGGTTGTGTTTACAACAGGATGGAACTTACTTTTTGGGGTGATGAAAAGCTTTTGTTTTATAATCAAGAAAGAGAAAGTTTCCAATGTCTAAACCTTAATATTCTCTATACCTCACATGCAGAGTTTGACCCACCAATCAGGATTATAAAATGGGTTCATATTTAGTTTTTAGATGTAGATGGTACCCCTTTTTCCTTTTACTGCATTTAGTATTTTAATTTAGAAACCCTTAATTCATATTTTCTTTTTAGCATCTAAATTTATTTAGTCAAATTTTTAATCATTTGGAAATATTTGCCAATATCACAATGCCATGTGCTAGCCGCCAAGTATTTTTTGAAAATAGTTATTTTAATCATTTGGCACTATTAGCTAATAACACAATGCTGCAAATATTTATAATAATAATAATAATAACTATAAAAGTTCTAAAATTTGCCAAAATACGTCGTAATTTTCCAAAGACATGAGGTTTTTATATTTTATTCTTATGATGTTATATAATTATCCTCAAACTAATAGATATAATTAGTAAAAATACACCCTCATAATTAATCTACATAAATACACATCTTAATTCATTTGAACTTACGTATTCATTTCTACCGCTATTTGTTTTTTAGTTTATTCTATTTATTTAGTTATTCCCATAAATTATAATTTTGATAACGCTCTAGATTCATAGTAGAATCAATAAATAGAAAGTTTAATGAAAAGAAAAAAAAGTAAAGTAAACAAAAAAGAAGATTCTTTTTTGTTTTCATTTTCAAATTAATTATTGATCGATTTATTTGGCAATAACAAAAGGATTCCTAGTAACTAGCAATCCGCGTCGCTCTCACTCAAAGTGCTTACCCATGTGGATATCAATATATCACTCGCTCCTTTGTTTGTTATAACCCGGCTTCAAATATCAAATCTAAATAGAAAATGACTTGAATGGAATTATAAGACTATCTATGTTGTACACTTTTCTTTATTTTCCTGGGATTGTAGTTCAATTGGTCAGAGCACCGCCCTGTCAAGGCGGAAGCTGTGGGTTTGAGCCCTGTCAATCCCAATAGATAAAATTCTTAAAATAACTGTAAAAGTTAGTATGTGTTATTGGTTGTCATATAAAAATTAACCACATTAATAAGATAGCTAAAAAAAGTATTGACTATAAATATGAAATATTTGTAATATTATTATACTATTAAATATAAAATATTGTAAACAATATTATATCAAGAATAAAAAATTAACTTAGAATTTTATTGAAAAAAGAATAAATTGAAGAAAAAAGTGTGAGTAAATGTAAAAGTGTTTAAAGAATATCCAAAGATAAATAAAAAAGAATTGAATGTATTCATGATAAATAAGTCTCTATTTAATTATCATTTTCCATTTTTTTTTGTGAAGTAATTTTTATTAAACATATTTAAAAATAAAATATTAAGTTTCAAGTGGTTACTAAAAGTTTTTGATAGTTTATCAAATTTCCAAAATTCTGATTTGATAAAAAGAAATTAATTGTAGGGTAGAAGTCGACCAGTGTGTGGGTTAAAATATAGAGATTAAGCCTCATAAATCTATAATGAGGTTTTTTTTTCTCCCAGTTCGCTCAAATTAACAATGGAGGATGGTTCTCTTGTTTCTTGCAGGCGCCAACAAACATACATACCCAACAAATTGCTTAAAATGAAAATTCATTTGAGAAAGGCAAAAATAAAATTGGAGGGAATTACAGTTAAGTCCAAATAGATTCAGTTTTGAGAGATGGGTCTTGGATTACATTGGTAGAAGGAGGGAAGTTGAGGTATTCAGGCTGAGAATCAATGTTATTGAAGTTGTTAGTGGGTGCAAGGTAAGGTGGCGAAGGCGAATCTTGATGCATCTTAATGCGAAGTAACTCAGTCTGAGCCACGGTAAGCTGCATCTGCAACTGGGAAACTTGATTTTGAAGGTAGGATATGGCCCCAACACATCCATAAACAGGATCTCTCGCTCTTGCATTTGCTTCGTAAACCATGCTACTCGCAGCGTCGCCTCTCTGGTCTTCAGGAAGCTCCTACAAGATTATTTCAAACAAATCAAAAGGCTTTTCTTTGTTATATGTATTTTATATTGATTATCAATGATACCTGCAAATTACCCAATTGAGATGCAATGAAAACATTTGTGCATGCTCCCAAATAAAAAAAAATAAAAAAAAGAATCAAATGAGGTGTAAATGAAGAAAGGAAACTAGCCTGCAACGCTTTGCTGACATTGCTAGCGCCGAAGACTTTGTGAACAATAGCAAACCTGTGCGGGTCCTGAGAAGGGAAGTAAGGGGCAAAGATGCAATCTTCGGCGCACCGACGCCTGAGGAGTTTGCAGGCTGCGCATGGTGAACAACTTCTCATGACTCTTTTATCTCTAAACAGAAATAAATAACCAAACTATCCAATCGTGCACACGAATCTTTTGTTTAACGTACAAAATTATTGCTTGGGAATAGGAATTAGTGTTGGGGAGAACGGAGATTAAAATGGTTATTTATAATGGTTCAGTTGCGGTGCTCGGCTAATGTGGAATGAATGAATGAATGCACATGTTTGATGTTTCCTTATTATGCATCTTTTAAACGTTGTATCCAACTGAGTATGGTAAAATGTTAAGTTTTAGGTTATTTTTTTTTAGTTTCTTATAATTTCTATCCTGCATTAATAATTAATAATTTATTCATAATACATTTGATAATCCACAATGCAAATTAGTGGTTAAAATTTTTTAAGACAATATTTGATATATTGTCAGTGCATCATCAGTGAATAAAAACATAACATCTCATCATTAAATAAAACAAAAAAAAATAGTGGAAGACTTATAAATAAATACTAATAACTTTATTTAAATATAATTAAATAACAATTAATTATAAATAAATATTAAACCTTGAAACCGAAACTTAAAACCCTAAATCATAAACCCTTAAACTCAAGATCATAAATGTGAGACTTATTAATATTTCTTTATAATAGTTACTATTAATGTTTAAATAAAATTACTAGTATTTATGTATAAGTCCTCCACAAGAACGAAGGGAGGGGGACTGGCAGGGGTTCGCTCCTCCTAAAGTGTAAAATGTAATTTTTAATTCCTTAAATTTTATATAATTTTAAGTTAATAAATGATAAAATTGTACTTTGACCCTCTAAAAATGATAAAATCTTAATTTAATCATTTAAAAATTAGAAATATATAAGGTATTAAAATAGTAAAATTGTATTTCAGATGTCATAAAAAATACAATTTCATTTCGGCCCGTCCTAAATTTTTTTTTTTGACTTTGCCCTTGGTCCTCCATATTTTTTTGTTTAATTTAATAATAATGTATCATGTTATTATTCACTAATGATGTATAAGATTGATACACTGACACTGAATAAAATATTATTCCAAAAATTTTTTTACAAAAAGTTTTGTTTTATTTATTTTATGATTATATTATCTTTTATCAAATAATCTAATTATACTCCATATTTAATTTTAAGTAATATACTAAACAATTTTTATAACCTAAATTCAATACTTAATTTTTTTACTATTTATTTTTCGACACGTAATTATTTAATTTATCAAATATAGTCTTCACATATGTTCATACCCTTTTGGACTTATTTTCAAGGGTTTTCAAGGGTCTAGCTAGATGGGGTAGGAAGTCGCCTTGGTACTCCCTTAACTAAAGGGCATAATATATCCCTTTTAGTTATTAAGTATTTAATTTAAGCTCTTTTTAAACAAAAATTTAAACTTTGACCTCCTCAAAATCTGAAATTTTATTTTGGCCCCTGCAATAATAAATTGTTAGCTTTGTCCTTGCTTGTTTGCTTCATAAATTCTTTGAATATTGATAGTTTCACAATTTAATCCCTCTTCCAAATATTATTGGAATCAATATACTTAATAACCTTTGTTAAGATTACAATATTAGTCCTTATTAAATTGTAATTGTCACATTTAGTTTTGAAATAACCGAATGAAAATATATTTTTTAAAATATTTAATAAATCAAATATTGTCTAATTACATTTGGAATAAAATTGATTGAATTTATCTCTAGTCATATATATTGACAATGTAAATGTAAGTTTTAGTTTTTTTTTTTTAAAATACTTAGTTATAGTCGGTTTAAACGTTTTTAAATGAATACAATTAATTATGATTAAAATATGGTAATACTAGTTTTAAAAAGTCATATAAAGTATGTAAGATATAATATCTTAAACAAAATATCAAAATAAATACATATATAATGCGCATATTTTTATTTTATTTTTCTATATTAATTAATTCAATTATTTAAAATTCTACAATAGTTACGATAATTTTTAACTTAAATATATACCTATTTAGTATATATATTAGTATTAATTTATATGGAATTACATTAAAGATATTAAAATAAATACATATTTAAATATTATTTTTTCTTAAATTATTATAATATCATAAATTAAGAACTCAAATTTTATTTTTAGTCATTTTATTTTAAATAAAAATATTTTAATAGATATATACATTGGATGTGATAAAAATTAGTATATATTGCGTATAACAAGATTCTCTTTATACATGGTAAGTTTCTTACATTATAAAAATTTTACATATGACAAGGAATATAAATAAGCCGTTGTGGAGAGAAATATTGTAACATAAACCCTCTGTCTTTTATACGTGTTTGCAACTTATATTTTCATAATAAATCTTTCCTATTAGCTCATATCTAATAATTTAATTTATAATTTTACATAATAAGTCATTATAAATTTTAAATCCGTTTAAAATAAAACTTTTTAAGTTTATTCCTATTTTTACTAATATAATTATTTGGTACACTAACAAAATCGTGTTTAAATTTTTCAATGACTATGCAAAATAATTATGCTATGTTATAATTATTTATTTATATTTTATGCATTATAAATTATATTATTTATATGAATGTTAAGAAATATATATTTTCATACAACTCACATCACTAGCGAAAGAGCAAATTACTACCACATACACACAGTAGCATGCAATTTTTGCAACTCAGTCCCACGACATGAATGCCCTTGAGCAATGGACCAAATTTTAGGATTCTAATAAATAAATTTAATTTTTATTGTTTAATGTATGTTTTAATTTTAAGGTTCTCTGTGATTTTATATGTTTACACGTGTTTAAGAATAGAAAAAAAAAGAGAGGTTATTTGTAGATTTTTTTTTTTAGAAAAAGAAATAAATTATAAACATGGCAAAGTAGTATGGCATTGTATTTTTCTTTATAAATTACATAATAATGATGGAACTTCAATTTTTGTCTTTTTATTATGCTTAAATTTATGATTTAATTTTTTAACTTCAATTTTTTCAATGTCATTACGTAAGCCAAATACCTTTTTTCATGTTAAAATGCTAATTTAATTTTTAAGAGTTATTAACATAATTAATTTTATATGTTAAATTCAATTCTACTGTAATATCATTTTTTGTTACATAATTACTAAGTAAATAAAAAATTTTTAATCTCAAAAAGTTACACAAGTAAATTTAATAGAAGAATTTAATGATGACAAAAAACTGAACTTATTTTTAAATTAAAAAATATAAAAATAAAAATATGAAAATTAAATCCCAAAGAATACAAATCTTAAAAAGTATATTATAACCTTCAAAATTTATCATATTGATTTGTTAAAAAAAAGTAACCAACTCAAAGCCTATAAGAATCATACCCGCAAATGTCATTGCAGAATGAAGGAGGGAATTGGGCGGGTAAGGGATTGCTTTAAATGACCTTTATTTTGGGCCTGAAAGCCCACAAAGGGAAAATGTTGAAAAAGGATAATGAATTAGACAATGCATAAGGCAGTTTGGCAGCATATTAAACAAAGAGCAACAAGGATTGTTGTATCGACGGCGAATATGGCCGGTCGTAACCACCTTACACCGCCGTCATCATTAACCCGCTCCGTCACCGAACGCCACATCATTCATCAGCACCACCACCTCGAAGACCGAATCGCCATCCAACACCGCGAGATCCAAACCCTCCTCCTCGACAACCAACGCCTCGCCGCCGCCCATGTGGCTCTTAAGCAGGATCTTGCACTCGCCCAGCAAGAAATTCGTCATTTAACGGCAGCCTCTGCCAACGTCAAATCTGAGAGGGACGCGGAGGTGAGGGAGGTCTACGAGAGGTCATTGAAGATGGACGCCGAAGCGCGCGCCGTGGATGCTATGACCGCTGAGCTGGCTTGTGTACGGGCTGATGTGAAGAAGTTTATGGCGGATAACAAGGAGCTAACTGCGGAATTGGAGGCTGTTAATGATGAGCTAGCCAAGGCAAGAATGGAAGTGAAGCAAGTTCCCGTACTTATGGCGGATATGGAAGCTGTACGGAAAGAAATCCATAAAGGAAGGTAATGCTCTGCAAACTTTCTCCTTTTTGGACAAAAAGTTGATTGCTTTTCTCCGGATTTCGAATGGAAATTCGTGAATTATTGAATATCATTTCTTTTATGCTCCTAATGGAAAGAATAGTGAGGAAATTGGTTTGGTAATTACAAGATTGGGAATGCAGGGGATTGGAAAGCAAGTCATCAATTTCACGTCTACTATAAATGCTATTGTAATTTGATACATGGGTCGAGAGGCTAAGTTCAAATAAAGGAAACGAACGAGTATGTTTGATTATGCACTAGTTCAAGATTGAAATCATTAGTATTAGATATACAATTGGCCCTAAAAAGCGTGTTGAGATTTGAGAATGAGGGAGTTCTAGCTCCATTTAACCCCTATCCTATCATTACGCATGGTAACGGATGAGGATGACTAGTATTACCTCAAAATGCAGTATTTGCCTTGGAGTGGATGCTCAGATACCCATTTCCTAATTTGAATTCAACCAACTGCTGATTCCCATTTAATTCAATGAAGGTCTTTAATCTGTGTCAATGAGAACCACCATTTAAATTTAAGTACAAGATGGCAAATAAGAACTCACTGTTGAAAGATTATATCGTCCCTACATATTAAGTAGTGGTTTTTATATATGGATGTAGTTGATGCAAGAGAAAATCAACTAGTAAGTTTGTAGTAACGCGCCAATCGATGTTACCTTGTGAAACTAAGTTTTTGTTTGTCTGTAATAGGACTGCTATTGAACTTGAAAAGAAGACACGTGCTAGTAACCTTGAACAACGAAAAATCTTGGAGAAAAATATGGTCCTCGTGGCTCGGGAATTAGAAAAACTTCAAGCACAACTTGGACTTGCTAATGCAGAGAAGAGAGCAAGGGAGGCAGCTGCACCAACAACAGCGACAGCGACAGCCAACCCAAGTAATGATCTGTTCTTGTATTGTTCTCTCCCAAGTAAAATCTTTTACTTCCTTAGATCAATCCTTGACCTTTAATATTGTTTTGCGTTTAGTCCCCACATACAATGGAAACTATGGAAATATTGATGCCAAGTATGGAGGAAGCTATTCCATGCCTCAGGTATGTCTCGTGTATACAAATACAAAAAGCCATTTCCTATTTCACATTAGACTTGCAATCGGGTACATAGGTGGAGTCGTGGAGATGGTAGACAAGATGGAATTTAAGAAAGCAACCGAACATGGATTTAATTTTATTTAAAATGTGGAAGGATGATTGTCTGATTGATTTGTACTTGTAATTTATTCGCGCGTTCAAGAGTCGGTAACTGAGAAATGCTTAATAATTTATTTCAGGCTGGTGCGACATGCCCGCAATCTGTGCCTGGAGCTGGGGCTGGGACGATGCCCCCTGTTACTTTAGAGGGTCAAGGGTCTCATACACCTAATGTCAATCAAACTGGTTTACAATCCGTGTCTAATGTTCCTTTAGAAAACCAAGTAGTTCAGCTATAGCCATTTTAAACTCGTATATAAAATTCTAGTCCAGAATTTGGAATTTTTTCCAACCCAAATGGGCTTATATTTCTTTGCAATCGCAATAGCCTGGAAAAATGTGCATTTGCCGGTGCTTTCACAACCGCAGATTGTATAATATATGTAACTACTCGTGAGATCAACTAATTCATATGTAGTATTTAAAATAATTTAAATCACCTTCTAAAATGTATGTAAATATATATAAATAATGAAGTAAAAATAAGAGGCATATATCAAATGAAATCATTGGAACAAGGAATGGGTTTAAATGAATTATCAATCAAGAAATATTCAAGGTATTTTTTTCTTAGCATCTGCTATGGTGCTGCCTAAACCATATTACCATGGGCGTTACAAATAATTATTAGCGCACCAGACAGGATTTAATTTCAATTCACATCACTCCTTGAAAGAAAAACCGAAGGTGACGTTCAACTCCCAGTCACAAAAAGATCATAAAGAAACAAAGCTCTTGAAACTCGCCACCCACTGTTCTGCAACTTTCTTCTCATACTTGAGGAAAGTGACAGCAGCCACGCCATGCATAAAGTCATCGTCATCAAATGGCGACAACTTACCGTGCCCAACCAACTATTTATTTAGTTAAAAAAAATAACACTACACACACCGACATACAATTGCATTCAGCATATAAAACTACAATCATTTTTACTACAACTCGAGGCCGAAACAGATACCTATTAGCCAACATTAAAGAATTGTGAAGAATATAGATATGGAGCCATACAAAGATCAGAATCAAAATTGAATTTTCTTTAACTACTTGGAGACTCACTAATGGAATCTAGTTCTAGGATGGGAGGCTAAATCCCATCGTCTTTAATAGCAAGCACATTTTTCAATTTAAACTCTAAAGGGTACCCATCCATGCATATAATTCACAAGATTGTTCCACCACATTAAACGATGAGCAACAAAATTAAGTCCCCCGCCAAGGGGTTATTCCCAAATAAAAGGGTATAAGTTTGTGATTTGAAAAAGCAGCACCCACCTGAAATTATCAACCTACCTTGGTAGCAAGCAATTTGAAGTTGATCCACTTGCGTCTATAAAAAGATTCACATATCTAATCAGTCCAACGCTTAGCATAACCCCCCCCCAAAAAAAAAAAAAAAGCTAATAGAAGATAAAGGAGGAAGGACAAAAGGGTATTGCCCAAATAAGTGAACAACCTACCTCTCAGTCTCCTGTTCAAGAATAACCCAGTGAATGGAACACAACTACATCCCTCAGTTCCTAATCCTTAGTACATAAAATAGTTGACGCTGAATATCCCTCAGTATGGGCGTGAACGGTTTCCACCATAGTGATGTCTATCTGGCCCAGATCCTCCACCTCTGTAATTATCCCTGCGCCTGTCCCCATAGCCACCTTTCCTGCCCCTGTCACATAACGACATTCAATAATGCAGTTTCAATCAAAACAATTTAGTTAAGCCAAGAAAAATTTCACTTTGAAAAAAATGGGTGATCTTTCTATTGTTTACTCCACAGTGACAAAGTAATAAGGGATCATTTGAGAACATATACTATCACATGCAAACCATACAGAAGTTGTTAAGGAAAGCTGTTAACAGTAGATAAAGGTGATCATTTGAGAATTTGGTTTCAAAAATAAATTAAACAAAGCAAAGCCTCAAAAAAGGAACTCAACATGGCAAAATACAATACAATAGAATGAGAAAAATCTAGCTAAGCATCATAAGTTAATAAACTGCATGTTGAAACAAATCATCTAAATCAAATATATACATATGAACTGAAGAAAAGGCTAAGGGGACATCTGAATTACTTCCTGTCAGGAAAGAGCATCTAAATGGAACATGTTATAAGTAAGTTCATCTAAGGGTTAAAATGACACCCATGATCATATACTGTAAGTGCAGTCTTCTCTGCCATAGCCACATTAATCGTATAGCCTCTCATGACATGATCTGAGAGAAAAAATTCCACAAGGGTGAGGACAAACATTGAAGGTGAAAAACTAAATAAAGAGAAGTTCAGCTGCATACTGTTAAAGAAACTGCCAGCAGAGTGTGCCGCTTGAGGATCTTCATATGTCAAAACTGCATCACCTTTCTGGTTTCCTTTCTCATCCTCGTGTATTTTAATATTCCATGGCCACTGATCTTTATAGCCGCACTTCTGTTTAATTCTTCCTACCTAAACAAGAAGAGACTCCATCAAAACATGGAACCAGAGAATAAAACCAATATCAAAAGAACAATTACATTAAACAAACATGATACCAGCTCCGGAAATAATAAAAAAGACAATACGAAGTAGATGACATAATACCCATCAGACAACACATTGATTTAAAATATAAGAAATGACCATTACTTGTCCAATGCCGCCAAAAAGGTCCCTTAATTCTTCAACAGTAATATTGGTCGGCAAATTTGATATGTAGATTCTTGTGTTGTCACAAGAATCCCCACAGGTGTCATCACACTGCTTGATCTTAACTGGTGCATCGGCAGAATGACCTCCATAACCACCTCCCTGATGACAAGGACCACCAGGCCCATACCCACTGTCATATCCACTAGCATGACCACCCCGGCCACCACTTCTCACATCACTCAAACCCCCGCCACCATAACCACCTGCAGGGCCACCATAAGACGGAGGGTATGATGTGGGTCCACCAGTATAGCTTGTAGGAGGAGGAACTGCATCCATTCCATAATTTGTATTCCCATCATATGCATTAGGAGCAGGTGGATAATTTCCACCAGCACTGCCACTATAAGCACTGGGTGATGGAGGAGGAACATGACCATACCCACCACTTCTATTATCATAATTTCCACCTCTGCCTGCGTAGTTGTTATTCCTCCCACTATCATATCCCCTCTAGCCCCATCTCCTCTACCTCCACGGTTACCACCATATCCCCCAGTGCTACCTCTGTTATAACCACTACTACCACGATCACAGAACCCACAGGAGAGGATGCACCGCATTTGTTACACTCAACTCTTCTTGTAAAGTTCAAATTCCCACAACTTCATAGACATACCAGTTTAAATTTCACAAATCTAGGCAACTAATAATGACATTGAAATATCAACAAACCAAAATTTAGCTGTTTAAGACAAACCGTACAAGTAACCTGCCTCCTTGACTAAAAATCAAAAGCAGAGAACAGATAAATTTTCCTGGGATTCGGGCAAAGCCAATCACCGTCTCTGCCTCCTCCACCACGGCCACCACCTCTTCCACTGTCTCCTCCTTGATAACCTCCAGCACCTACTGAATAATCCGTGTACATTGTATTGAAAATAAGAACAGGGAAAACCGGATCGATCTTGTATGACCCGACAAGACAAGTGCCAGAAAATTAGGGTTAACAACACTAACCCATAAATCAACAGAATAAAATTAATAAGCACAAAGAAATTTACCGCGATTTTTAGAACTAGGACCGTATCCCCCACCTCCTCCTCGGCCGCCAACATAACCGCCATTTCCACCACCACCACCACCGTCGTAAGGATGGGCAACTTGACCTCCGTCCTGACCGTACATAATATCCTTTAAAGATGTAAATAGGGCTTTTTGGTATTCTTAATCTTATCCCTCACGAAGCGAAACAGAACTACAGTGCAATGATATGTAGTATGTGTGAAGTGAAAAATATATAAATAAAGGCCGTCTTTCCGCTTATTTCTTCCACTGCAGGCATATAAATAGTACAATTGCGTCAACTGTATAGTTTGAAGCCCAAGGCATTGCTTTTGGGGCTTTAGGTTTGGGTATTTCTTGAAATAAAATACAGACCTCATGCTCTTATGGCTACCCCAGGCCTAGGCCAAGGCCCAAGACCAGGACATCCCACATGTATCCTCGATTCTCAAGTGCCTACGTGCACGGTAGCAAATCAAATAAGATGAATAGTGGGGTCTTAAGCTAATCCTTGACTAAACCTTAAAAATTTTAATGTCATAATACCTTTCAAATTCTCCTAATCATTATCTTACTACAATAATTCTTACTAAGAAAAATATCTATATCGTCATAATTTCACCTAAAAAATAATGAGTTACCTCTACAGCATGGGTGGAATCCCATGTCAGAGGACTACGTCTACATTTGAAAGGAGATAATAATAATAATAATAAAGCGAGCAAAAGCATATTATACCTACATACATTACATTACATATATAGTGATGATGAATGCACCTTTGCGTTTGTTAGAGAAATCTACACCCAAGATATGCTGTCGGCGACCTTAACAACAAGTCTTTCAAAGCAGGAAAGGACCCACTCCACTCCCACCCCCATTTTCATCTCATTTCTACTTCCTTTTTCTTTATTTTTTTCAGTCTTTCTTGGACTTTCGCTTTATTGCTTGTATTTCTCCTCTCTCTCTCGCCAATTATTATGGGTCCAGTCATCATCATCCCTTCCCCTTTTCTTTTCTTTTAGAATTAATATTTCTTATATAATTTTTTCATTTTAATATTTATTAATAATTATACATTATGTTATATGAATTTTTACACTATTTAATATTTGCTTACGGGAAAAAAAGCCATTGACATGCATGCTGACAAATTTCTTTGGATCCTATCAATCATCTATTTGATAGGCTTAAATTCTCTTCTTGTGTGTTATTAAATAGTCTTTTTGTATCGTAATTTCTACCGCTAAACGGTCATAATAGATAAAGGTAAAAAGCCTACCATCTCCTTATAGTATAATCAATGCAAGTAGATAATAAAAATTTTACAAGATATCAAGATTGAAAAATTAAATTAAAAATAGATCAATTATTCGATTAATTAGAGAAATAGTTCGTTTTTACCGAGTTAAAATCTATCGTGACAAAAGAACACCATGTAAGTGATGCTTTTATCATGTGGTAAGTGTACGATTACACTTGAAGATGTGGTTTTATAACTTGATTTTTCAATGGATGGATCAGTCGTTACGAATGTGCTCAACAAGTTTAGTGGTGGTCGGATAAGAATCATATAGCTGGAAGAAAATTCAATAAACATTCTATTGAGTTGGAAAGGCAGCAATTCGCACCAACATATATACTGAGGTTGATTAAATTCTTCTAATGCTAAATAAATCTTAATATGTGGCTCCTACAATTAATTGACTTAAAAACAACTAATGTGAACACTCTTCTCATCAACATGCAAATTTTCTCCATAAAATCTATTTAAACTCTGAAAAATCTCTCAATATCATCTTCGTTTTACAAGAAACCTTTACTACCGGATATGAAAATGCTTCTATTTTCTATAACAAGGCTCTACTACCAGACATAAAACACATTTAGAAATGTTGGGAAAATAATTCAAACATTTTCTTTTGACAAATAAAATCAGACATAACTTCACAAATTTTAAAAATACTTCTGTTGAAAATGTCTTACTGAAAAGTTATGCCCAAGATTCTCGAAATAATTGAAAAATACAACCTTCTAAAATCATCATATTCATCTAAAATTTATTCATGTGTCAATCCAACTATCCGAATTTAAAAATTTTTAAATTTAAGATTAAAAAAAATGCTATAATGCGCACTTTCAACTCAATAGTTACCTCATAAAAATCCGCCTACTCCATTAAATAATAACAGAAAGCAGCCTTAATCTTCAATTTTTCTTTTTCCAACGGTATTATTACCACTAACTTTGTCCCACTTTTTAGTTTTGTGTAGCTAAATAGTTTAGTTTCTTCTGCTCAATCTAGTTTTTCCTGCTTTTTTTTCCCTTATAAATAAAAAAAATTAAAGAAAAAGAAAGCAAGAGAGCTTTCTCACTAAAATAGAAAATTTTTTATTTAAGTATTTTAAAATTTTAAATTAATAAAAATAAAATTATACATTTAACTCCCTAAAAATAATAAAAATTTGATTTAATCCTTACAAAATTATAAAGATATAAACTATTAAAATAGTAAAATTTTATTTTTATTATCGTAAAAATTATAATTTAATTTCGATCCCTTAAAAAAAATTTAGCTTTACCCCTAAAAGAAAGGAAAAAGAACATAAAAATCTCATGGGGCAGTTTTTTCATACTTAAAAACGAACTAAGTAGAGCATTATATTATTTGTAATGGCTGCACCAGAGAGAGTGAGGTCCATGACATAAAAATAGTATGCAAGCAAGCCATTAATCCTGCAGGTGTATGTTGAAACTCAATATATATCTAATAGCTATAATAAAGATTAATTAAAGAGTAACGTCATCTTTTTGAATATATTTGAAAAAAGCCTTTATATATAATATGTACTTACAAATTCCATGTGTTAGAATCTAAATGGTTTACTCCTTTCAAATGAACAAGCATGTGATTCTGATGTACTATAAGACGTAGAAAACAAATTTAAATTAGCATATATTATTATACAAGACAGAAACAAAAATGACAAGAATTATTTAAATGACCACCTCGATTGGCAGCTGAAATTTCACCAGTATTCTATTTATTTTAATTTAACAACATGCCAGCATCATATATGTGTATTATTAATTCAATTTGGTACCAAATTGAAATCATCAACACTACTTAGTTAATGGATTATCCCTTTTCTCAAGGTTGCTCCATCCATTTGGTGCCGACCAAGTGCCCAGTCAACTTTATCCGAGTGGCACTTGGATGTTTCACATGCATGCTTTTTCATGCCTTTATTGCTCCATTACTTTGATTTCTTACATGCTTCGCTTCAAAGCATGTCCATTGCACCATATTTGGAACTCGACAAACTTATTTAACTGGAAGACAAATTATCGCTGTCCCGAAACATTACCGTGTAACTTGTGTACAGAAACCCGGGCAAGGTTTTCAGGCTCTATACTGTATCCCAATGCTACAGAGATGATCTGCGACGAACACACTCTCCTAGTTAGATGGCCAAACCAAAGACATGAATTGAAGAGCCGGTAACAGCAAACTGCAATGCGCAGGAAGGGGTTCGTTGGGGCCTCTCAAAATTTGGTCTGTCATCTAAATCATGATCAAGCCATTGGCATTAAACCCCCTCCCCCCCCCCACGTGTTAAGGTGTTGTCCGTTCAATTTTGTGCATATAAAACGGGGCATTCGGTTCCTTCTTTGGATGCAAATGGTGAGCCATAAAATAAATTAACTATGTATATTCCTTTCAATGATCCATTCCTCAATAACACTTGGCGGTGGCGGTAGACAAGACTAGTCGAGGCAGGTGCCTCTAGACAACCCCACGGCCCACCCACTTTCTCTCTTAAAATTAAATCAAGGACCCTCGGGCGTTGGCCCCAACCAAACTAACTATGAAAACCCTTTAGTAGCGGCAACTGAAACAAGTACTTTAGCAGAGCCATGAAGGGCTTTCCCTTTCATACAATGAACTCAGTGACATTGCCCTTTTAGCACTTTAACTCAGAAAACTCCTATCCCACTTGGTACCCTAGTAACATGTAAGATACATAACCACAAAGGGCTTTAATTGGACGTGTTTTCGAAATACTTGGTTCAGTATATTATGTAAATCATAAGAATTTGAATTAGCTGTACTCTGTATCCGATGAGGATGGAGCGGAGGCTAGGAGAAGAAGAAGAAAGAGGAGGCATTTAGATGATTAGATTTAAAGACAAAAGGGATCTACTAGCTTCCTTTTTGACTTCATATGTGGAACCAATAGGGTACTTAAAGTTAATACAGAATTTTATTTATTTATTTAAAAAAAAAAAGAAAAGAGATTTACTATATACAAAATAATACTACAAATAAATAGTTTAAGCCATGAAAAGAAAGAAATTAGAAAGTTCCCTTCAATTATTTGAAGAGGGAGGGATCAAAATAGTTGATGAAAAGAAGAAAAAGAAAAAGAGCCAAAAAGAAAAAGGATGAACAAGAACCGAAAACAAATCAACAATAGAATTCAATTTGAAATAAAGATATGATGATGAGAAAAGAGCAATAAATGTAGCAATAATCTAATTGGATAAGATGGAGTCCAGAAATGGGGTTTATGTTAGAGAGTGACTGGTGGGTCTGTCTAGGTTATTATAGCAAAGCAGAATATTATACAAATTGGGTGTGAAATCAGATATAATTAATAATAAGATGATATATGGTTAAGCAAGGCAATAGGGTGGAAGAAAGAAAAAATGGTTGGCTAGAGGTCCTTTTCACACTGAGCCTGAGTGGTGGTTACCCAAATAAAATAATAAGGGCAGCAATCACTAGGATTATTTTAAATATTCATTGATGCTTTCAGCCATATATCTTTTTGTTGTTGTTGTTATCACAGAAAGAAATGTTGTTTTCATAGGTATCAGAGAGAGAGAGAAAGAGAGAACCAGAATGTGAGAAATCGAGCTTGAGAGGACCCGAGAGAAAAACGGGTAAATCAAGAGAAACAGAAAACAAAACTCAATGCCCACCCAAAATCTTAGAGCAAGATATAAAGGCTCCAGCACCTGACACTGAAACTGAAAGTGCAAAGATGTAAATATTTCAGTGAGGAGCACGTGTGGTTTGTATGTTACATTTACAGCAGCAGTGAAATTGGCCCTTGAGCTGGGGCTGGGGGAGCCCAGATGAAGTAGAAATATTTTTGTAGCAAAAGCCTACTAGTGTTTGTGTTGTGAGTGTTACCTTCCCAACAACCCTCCTCTTCTTGCTTTCACTCTCCTGTCCCCGCTCTTTGAAGTTTGCCTTTGCTACAATCCAATCTTAGCCCTACACTCGTGGTAAACCCAAACAATAAAAACATGCCCAATTATTTTTTTTAGTTAAAAAAAAAGATACGCAATTGTTGAAGATTTAATGGTGGATTTCTTATACATTGTGTAATGTATAGCCATAATGGGAAGGGAGAAGAATAAACCGATTTTTTTTCCTTTCAAAAATATAGATTTCTTCTTTGTATTGAATTCCACACAAATGCATGCAAGTAATTGGAGCTTACCAGGAGGCATGGTAGGAATGCAAAGTTACCCATTTGCTTCTTGTTGAGAGAGAAGATAGATAGATACAGAGACAGAAATATAATAAAAAAGGCCTTTTCTTTTCTTTTCTTTTTCAAGGCTACTTGCAGTTCTTCCTAAATTCAACCCATCAAAACAGTTCAGACGAAACATACCAAATGGATTAGAACTTCATGTGTTGTATTTCACCTTTCATATGTATGCTTTTGTAACTAGTTGCAGAGTAGTAAAGTTCATGCATAACAAGAAATTAAAGAAGATAAAAAGTCTTATCAAACAGGGAAATAAAATATGAGAGTATCTTTTGCAAGAGATTGAAAACTAGATTTTCAACTAAATTTGGTTCATGGGATATCAATCCAATATTCAGAGAGAACCGCCAGATATATACCTCATAATCATATATATAAAAGAGCTATTAAAAGAAGAAAAGGGAAAGAATAAAATCAGTAAAACGTAAATAATAAAAAAACTATACGTTAGTTGTGGTAGCAGTAGCAGTAGCAGTAGCGGTGGTGGCAGTAGCAACATTAGCAGCAGTTCCACCGGCAATATCATCTCCGCCACCGCCGCTACCCCCACCACCATCAATAGATTGAGTGGCTGCCACCGAGAAGTTGACCCCAACAGCAGTAGTGTTGACTGTAGACCTTTTTCGCTTCTTCTTCTCGTAAGGAATCCCTCTAGCTTTAGCCTGCCCTTCTCTCACTTCCCTCAAATAAATCCTCACAGCCCTCGCGGCAAAAGGGTTTGATTCTGGACGTCCACCGTTTTCTTCATAAGCAGCTCTAAGCCGTCCGATCAGCGCGTCGAGGCTACCCCATGCTTGCTTGAGTGGGCAAGAGCAAGGAGCAGGTGGATTTGGATGTCCGAAATAAGGACAACCCGTTATGTGAACCTTAGTTTTGCCAAACTGGTCAAGGTATTTCAAGAACTCAATGACGTGGGCACCACTGCAACGAGCTAGTGTTAATGGGGGCTTATGGTTCTTCAAGTACTGCAAGAAAGTGTTCCAGTCTCGACGCTTTTGTGACTCGTAGCGACTCGGTGGAGCTGGGGAAGAAGACGACTCACCAGCTCCACCTTGTTGTGAAACCGTGGGCGGCGTTGCTAGAGCTGTAACTACAGCAGATGATGGACCCTCGTTGATGCTATTCGGATCGGTTGCAGCACCCCCTACAGAAGCAGAATCCATTAACAAAACAAAAATGAAAACAAGGGTTGGTGTTTTGGTTATCTCTGTGGGATTTTTTTTTTTAACTTGGACTTTGTTTTTGTCTAGATTTCAAGTGCCGGAGAGTAGAGACAAGGCCGAAGGGAGGGCTCTGCCTAAACTATCTAAATTCTAAGCTACCTATATCTTTCACTAACAGATTACAATCTCTTTGTAGCCATGGCTTGTGTCTGATCAGGCAAACAGTAATAGTACTACGGTGGAAGGTGTTTAGGGTTCATCCCAAGAACTGCTGGCTCTCTTCCCCGTCCCCGGCCCTGTGAATCTTTTCACGGAAAAGATTTGCTTCTGTTTTCCTTTATTTGTGATCGTCAGAGTCAAGATAGAAGATTTTGAAGGAAGAAAAAGAACCAAAAAGACGAAGGAAAACCAAAATCAAATAGATGATGGGACGTCCAAATACAAGAAATTACACTAGGAACAAAATTTGGGGGGAGGGGGGGTTCTATTGTATTCTATTGTAGATTAAGAATTGGATTGAGAAATGTAATGTTGAGTAGAGTATTACTTGGTTTCATACAGAGAAAATGGGAATATATGATATATCACTGTGGTGGCCCGGCACTCAATGATTTACTCCCCGGGCGGCCCCGCCACTCTCCTTTATATTCATCATGGGAATGAGATTTATTTTAGACGTTCATACCATCATATGATACAAATAAATAATATATTATACGGATAGTTGAATTTATCAACCTAAATATTATATAGCTAAAAATGTGTAACATCGGTAATGGCGAAAAAGGGTTAATATGAATTCCAATTCCATGATACCTGACTCTACTCGTCCGTACAAACAAAACAAAAGGGGTAGTGTGTGCAGCACGAGGGGGGTTTTGAGAGTGCGCGATGGTCGGGGTGCAGTTAATAGGTTTCCGCTGGGCGCTCACAGTTGCCGGTTTAAGGTGGCTGCTTGTTTTTTTCCACATGCTACTAGTGTAGTGCATCTGTTCTCCCTCAAAACTTTTATTTCTGAATTGCCACGTCCCCAAAATGAAAGCTCACATATTTTACTCACAATCTGCATCTCTATCCCATTAACTTTGTATTATACACATTTACCAATGTATTAAGATATATTTATAAAATTACGAATATCAATGAGTTTGATTTCGGAGAAGGATCAAATAGTGAATTTGAGAAGTTAGTAATTCCGGTTCACAAACACAAGCACCATTAACATCCTTGTCTGAGCCTAGTTCCATTTTGCCCCGCCCCACTCACATATGAGTTTACAACTTTAACAACATCGAATTTCAGCCGTGTAACAATGCTGAAAACTAGTCTTGAGATGCTTTACAATAATTTGAATTAAAAATAAACAGGTACTTAAAACAATAGCATTTTCATATATATTAAAAGATTTGTCTGACTGACTTACGTCATTTATTTTTATTAAAAAAATGTTCCAAATTCAAAATTTTAATACCCCGAATGAATAATTGCACATCTAGTCTAGGCTGTCTCAGCTAGAGTAGAGGCATTAAAATAAACGTTGGCCGCAAGTATGAAAAATCCATTAAACAAAAGAGGTCTGGAGCATACCATATCAGGAAAGTTTACATTTGTATAATATTCCAATAAATGTCCTTTCTTTGATTGACAGATTTGACTTGATGAAATGATAACCGTAAAAAAGGTAATAGTTAATTAGATAGGGTTTTAAGGTAAGCAGTGAGATGCGGTTATTTATCTTATTTTTTATTTAATGTTATAATATTACTATAGTATTTAATATTTTATTGTTATTGTTTTTTATGCTAAATATAGATAAATATATCATCTATTTAAATTCAACTTTTAATTTATTATTTAATGTTATAATATTACTATAGTATTTAATATTTTATTGTTATTATTTTTTATGATAAATATAAATAAATGTATCATCTATTTAAATTCACCTTTAATTTATTATTTATTTAAAAATTATTTCTCATATTCATCTTTTGAATAAGAAATTATGATAATATGAGAAAAGTAGGTATAAATTTTTTGTCTGATTCTAAATTTAATTAAATAACCTTTTCAATATTCAGAGTAGAAAAACTTTAAAGTGTCTCCTATTAATACCTCGATGGTATTGACCAAGGTTAAATATAGAGACATTTAGTTTCCGACATAAATATAGCAAATCGGTAAATGTAAATATGAAAACAAGAGATATATATTCGTGAAGCCACGGCGACTGGGCTATAATATTCCCCTCCTAACGTTTGTACTTTTGGGAGCAGCAATGCTGAGAAAGAAACTCTTCATTGGAATGGGTGGGATATGCACATTTCTTGTTTTTCCTTTTGGATTATTGGATTTCTACATTTTTAAGACAAGGTGGGTCCAATTAATAATGTTTCATTTTTTTACTGTTATGGAGAAATGGTAGTTTTCTCTTGTTTCCCTTTGTGCAAGTTATGGACAAAATTTACCCACAATATAAACCTTGGGTCCAAAGGAAAGAGATAATTATAAAGGAATAAGACTATGAATGGCAGGTTTTTCATTCTGTGATGTGAATAAACTGTTTACAATACAGACATTTTACAACATTCTTTTGAAATAATTTGGGGGATGTATGCACATTTCATTTCTGAAAATTACTGATGAGTTAAGGGGAAAAACATGATTCAGCAATATGAATTAATACAGGTTAGTCACAAATCAACTTCACAATAGTTAAGTTTTTTTTTTTTTTACAGATGATGGAAGGTCTGTTTAAAATATTTGGAAAATCATTATTCGATGAAATTTAAAACACGAGGTCATTTTTCTTGTCATGTCTATTTTAAAATATATATTTTTTTAATTATCCTAGGAATTATATAACTTATTAATGTGTAATTTCTTCTTTCAACTAGGTGGTCATAATTAAACAAGGGAGATGTCAAAATAAACTTATCAATTAAAATGGGAAATTAATCCTAGAAAATCATTTTAATTCAAGTTCAACAAACAAAATTTAGTCCTCTCTTTTTCTTGCAGAGGTAGTCTTTGCCTATCTTATATAATTATTGATTATGTTAACATGCTTATTTAAATTATTCTTTAAAGTTAGTTAGTCTCCATTTATACCAATAACATTTCATTTAATATAATAATTAAAAACTTTATTCATCGCATTTCTTGCTATGATCTTTATTATTACTGATTCACAATCTAATTAGATCCAAGTTGAACTATATGCGGTTCATATATTGAGCTCGCATAATATTGAGTGTTCACAGGAGGGGCACTTACATCCTCCTGTGAGACCACACGTGGGACCGCATAAATACGTGTTAAGTTTAGAACAGAATACGCATGATATTGAGTGTTTGTAGGAGGGGCACTTACACTTTTCTACGATATTACATGTGAGATTGCATATGGGACCGTATAAACAAGTGTTAAGTTTAGAGGAAGATATGTGTTGGCATACATGGAGCCTACCTAAATATCATATCAATGAATAATATTTATATCATGTAAATGCACAACTCCACTCACCTAAAGGATACACAAAAATATTCAACATTTCTAATATATTAAGCAGAGATGTAATAACAAAATCCATTATTGAATTTCATTAATATTAATTAACTTTAACTAATTTATAATAACAAGTCGGCTATACAATTTGATAAATAAACATATTATCATTACTACCAATTTTGATCAAGTAGCGATACCGTTCCATGACCTTTGAGTTTTTTTTTTTTAATATTTAAAAACAAGGAAAGATTGGGTTGGAGCTTGAGGAGTGAGGTGCTTAATTATTCCCGTGATTCCCTTTTTTTTTTTCCACAAAACAGAGACACAAAACACAAGTTACACAACATGCAAACCGAGAAAAGACAAAGAAACAAGTGAACTGCTGCTTAAGTTTATCAAGTCTCGTGATACATACATAATTTACTCACGATATGGAAAACCCTACACCTCAACTAGACAAGATATAGTTGTTAATTCGTCCAAAATAAGGAGAAAATCAGTTTACGTACACTTGCTAATCCATTTGCATGTTTAAATCTTTCAAGTTAAAATCAACATTAACAATGGCCATATAATGTAGAAGGGGTGTGATAAGGTGAAAAATGAAAGAGTGGGGGCCGGGGGTTCATTGATTGGCTGGGTAAGGGGTGGTTGAGAGGGTGGCAGTGGGATTCTAGATGTCATGTCATATTCAATAGAAATGAAAATGTTATCAGAGGTAAGTTAATGTGGTGGGGAAGGCAAGGGACAAAGTCTTTTTGCCCGTTAATTTTACCGTCTTCTGTGCCTGGTTGCTTAGCTTCATTACAATTTTCAAAATTAACTAAACTTTCAGATTACTTTGTTTTTTTTTTAATATCTTTATGAGAAAAATATGGTAATTCCACTGAAACATTATTGAAGGTTTCATATTCTGCGATGATGGTTTCAATGATGACATATTGGATTTTGTTAATAGGATATGCTGAAGTATAGCCCAATCATTGATTGTTGGTTAGCTAATCCAACACAAAAAGAAAAAAAAATGGAAGACTTGGTTTGATGAGATCATTATGCGCTAAAAATGAAGATTTACAAAGAGACATAAATAATAAAATATGTAAGCTTGAAATGTCAAGACAGTAAATAAGCAGTAGCACATGCAACTATGAGCTATATATATCACAGAAATTGACTCCCGAATTAACTTTGTACCGCCATGAATCGTGGCAGATATATAGTCGTCCTACACCAACACCAAGAGCTCTTGTCACCATTATCCAATCAAAAACACGTAAAAGAAAGAAAAAATTTAAATGCTAATTTTAAGAAAGTTACCTTGTTTACCCATAAAGAAAAGAATGTATGATCTTTTCTTGCCTTTTCGTTTATATATAAAATATAGAGAGAGAGCATACGTCAATTTTTTGCTTTTAATTTAATCTAAAAAAATAAAAAGTTAATATTTAGAAGATGATGCATGAATATGACTTTTTTAAATTATATGTCATTATCTTCTTTGTTTACAATGCATAGAATTATACACCATTAATGCATTTAACATTTAAACTTAGATTTTGATTTTTTTTAAAGAAAAAATATAAAAAAAAATCAATGGGAGGAAACTTTCATTCAAATAAGCCACATTGGTTGGACACAAGAATCTGAGTATAAGCAAAGTTGAAGAAGCTACAATGCCGCTACACAGACCACATAACTCGAAAAAATAAGCTCACGTCTATAGAGGCCCTTGGCAGGCAACCCACATGGCACCCATGAATTCAAGTCTTAAAACAGGTGACAAGTAGAGAATCCCTGAAACAGGTTTTTGATTTTTTATTTGAATTTGCACTTTTTAAAAAAATTTAAAGTGTAGATGATATAAATTAATAATAAATTTAAGTCTAAAGCAAACTACTCTCTAAAGCACTTTTTTCCCCTTCTTTTTAATGGTAAAGGGTGTTTTGGAAATTTAAGTGAAGAGTATATAATATTTTATGCTAAAAAGGTAGTGGTATGTATGTGTAAATACTATATTATTCAAAATTTAAAACCAAATAATCAACCTTGTTTTGAAAATTTAGCTGTCCAATCATTGTAATTGTGGGGAGCTCTAGATTCTATTAATACGTAGATTGAGGCTATCAACACTTGTTTATAAAATTGCAATCACATTCCATCCTCAAGCAAGCTACTTAGCTACCTAATGATCTCAATCATATCATTAAATATTAAATCCTACTCGCTACTCCTCTTGAATATATTATCATAATTTCCACTTCTTTTATTGCCTATTCATTGCTGCTTGCGTGGTGTTGGTGTCACATAGAATATATATATATATCTTTTTTAAGATGCTCAGCCAATAACTGACACTAATTCATAAACTATTACTAGTTGATAATTGATATAGATTGTACATATTAGTATTTTCTTTAGTTGAACTTCTTCTGTTAGGAATAACTCCATTATATATCAATATCCTATATAAATTTATTTCTTTGTTTCTTAGACCTACTTTCTATCCCTAAAATGCATTCTTATCTGACGAGTTTAGTTTTAATCACAATTTGTTTGCCCATGTTTTCCATTTATTTTCCCTACGAAATAAAGAAAAAGAAACCTGTATTATGCTTTAATTAGCTGACAGAATAAGAAAATAGGTATTCTAATAGTGTTTTTTAAATTTCCCTATTTCCAAGTGTATATGTACTTTTCGGTGGATAGTCATGCACCGAATGATGAGAAAAAAAAATTATACTGCTCTACCACTCACATGGCAGACTCATTGGTGCTACAAATTTTACAGGTACCATATGGTATTTGTTATTATCAGGTGAAGTTCAATTCTTTTTAGAAGAATTAGAATTAAATTGTATATTTTTACAATAATAAATATTATTTTAATAGTTTATATCTTAATAATTTTTAAAAGATTAAGTTATATTTTTATTATTTTTAGGAGTTAAAATGTAATTTTATTATAATTAATTTAAAATTTTATAAATTATAAAAAAAAATTCATTTTAAGTCACCAGCTTCATCACTGGTTAATAGTAAAAATGTTCATTAGTGAATACTGGCTAGGTCCCGGTTTCATTTAAAAAAAAAAAATTAGGTCCCCTACCATTCAAATACCGAATTTCACTATTTAAAAAAAATATTTATAATTAAATTTAAATATAATTTCAATTGAAACTAGTGCAATAAAAAAATATTTGTTATAAGTGTGAGGCAGACAAACCTCCACTGTAGTGATCGAAAGCATTGATGGTTATATACAATGGTTATGAATAAATGTATAAACATTATACTGAGCTTGGGAATTTGTAATGAGAGAGAGAAGGGGGCCAAAGAGAGAGGCCTTGGCTTTATTTATTATCCAACACCCACAGTCATACCTATAGTATTCCGATTCTGATGTAGGGTCTATTTTCTCCTGATGTTGACCCAAAAGTTCTTTTATCAAAATATTAATCCTTAAAAAGAGACAATAAAGTAAAGAAATTAATTCCAAGTTATGAAACTTTTACCTATATAATCTGAAATTAAAATATCCGTAATAGAAGGAGAAATAACAAATTTAGAGTAATTTATTTGAGATAAAATCGTATTTATTGAAGAATGAATAATTTTATTAGTCTAACAAATGAGAAAAATTAAAATAAATCCAACCCCAAATCTTAAAAACTATGAGCTGAGAACAAAAACAACGATTATCAGAATCAAGAATAATATCATTCGCACGCCAAGAACAAAACCATGAAAGGGCCTTGTCAGCAACAATAACTTTAACCATAAAAAAGGGTTCAGAATACTTGACTATGACTTTTTTTTTGGAAAAATCCTTTAGTGCATACAAAAGAAACTAACTATACTAAATCCTATCATTTATTTTTAATTATGAATTGAAAGAAACTCGGGCAGATTTTGATATGCAAGAATCAAATCAAATCTGTATATACATATGTTCTAACGAGGAGAGATTAGTGAGATCATAGTTTTATGACTCTAACTCAATTTAAATATGTAAATTATTATTAAAATAATTGAATTGGTGTTGAGATGGTCGGAATTTTTTCAAGCACCAAATGACAAATAATAAATAAACAAAACATAATAAGATTATTTATACAGTTCGATTTCTTATTTTTCCATATCTACGGAGCTTAGCTCAGTGAGAAATATCACTCTCTTCAACAATTATAATAAGTGATTCCAATCTATCACACTCTGTGATAATTTTCCTCACCCTAATATATGATTCATTGATTCAAGGGATAAGATAAAGATAATCTTATTAAATCTATATAATTAGCCCAAACAATTAATTTAATAAATTGCCAACACTTTAATATAGAAATTGCCTCCATACAAAATTTGGTGGGCAAGAGAAGTATTGTTTTTGTGTGTGCTTTTCGTTTCCTCGAATTTGTTTTTATTGATTTTCACATGCATTTATGTTGATTGGACCATTTAAGTTGGTTATTTACTATGTTTTGGTAAGTTAGGGTTTATTTAATTTTTTTAGTATTCTCTATGTTTTATGGAAAAACAATGTGGCTTACCATTATACCCAACACTTACTGATTAGGATTTATTTCATGGTTTCAAAGTTTTTTTCGTTTTTCTTCATCATGTTTATTTGTGAATGACTTGTGTTAAATAAATTGTCATGATTATCAAAGATGAGGATAAGTAGGATAAAAAACATGTTGTCGAAGGGTAATAGAGAACTTGAACTTGAAATGTTGGACTTTGAGACTTAGTTTGTTATCAACGAAAGATTATGTGAATTCTCCTTAATGGTGAAGGTTATTTTTGTTAAGGTAATTTCTTCCGGCCTTCTTTATGCCATTGTTAAAAGAGCATAGCCGATTGGAAGTTGAGCTCGAAAGTGCACAATTTTCACGGATGAGAAGGATAAGATAGAGTTCCTTAGCAACGCTTCATAGTCAATAGTGATGTCACCTTATGTTGAAAGAATAATCACTTAATGGGAATTCAAAGGACATCCATTTTCATTATATAAATTTTGGGTCCAAGTCTAAAACATGTTAATCTATCAAAGAACAAATTAGAATATGTTGATAATTGCTCAAAAAGCCCATCATTATTGATTCAGTAGCGAAAAAAATGACAATATAAGCTGTTGGGGGGGGGGAGGGGGAGTTATCAGACTTAAAGTCATTGGGAGAGTGGAGAATCCTTCGCCACGAGGGTTGAAACTCAAAGGGTTTGGCTCCCATCCACATCCACTATTTTTTTATGTACGATTATTCAATCTATATTTAATCACCATTCAAAAATTGAGATCCTACACATTTGAATTTTGATTATTTATGTATTAAATCATGATATAAACTTAAAAGACATGAGAAAAGGCCAATTATTAAGGTGTTGAATGATGAACAGTTGCCAGAATTATGTTATGCGATCACAGAAGCTTAGGGTAGACTACGGCAAACTATTGGGCCATAAGGGAGAAAAATCAACATCCGATCTATGACAACTGGATATACGCTACACCGTTTAATAGAAGCTACAAAGCAAGAGAGCCGACAAATACTAATAGAAAAAAGGAACGAATCCCAAATATGGTTGAGGAAAACAAGAACTCTAAAACATTAATGAAGAATAAAAGGATGGAAATGATGATTGATGTAAAGGTTGTCAGTGACGAAAAAGATTTTGATCTATAAACTTAGAAATTTATGTTTAATTAGAACTTAAATTTGAAAATAGTTAAAAAGAAATCGTCAAAATCACTAAACTTGAAAATGGTTATACATAATTAGCAATGTAAAAGTTAAGGATGTTAACCTCTTATTAAAAAAACCAATATGTGAAATTAAACTAAAATCACTAATTTCTTAAAAGAAAAACCCTACTTCCTAATGACAAAGCGGGAGAAGATAAATAGAATCAATGGTTATGGCACTTTTAATGGTTGACTAGTTTTAAATTTCTGTTGTGCTATACCCTAGATAGACCTATTTCTAAAGAATAAAATCCCATCTTAATAAAAAAAGAATTCTTGGATGGATGGACAAAAATACGAATAAACAAATAAAACGATTGTGTAACTCGCATGATTTGCAGAGTAAAGGAAAAGAGACATGACAAGCTATCCAATCCATTCCAAATGTTTGCCATCGTTACTGCATTTTCAAGCTGTTTCATCAGTCAATGAATCCTAGGCACCCAACCCAAACCTGAAATCCTGACCATTCCAGTAAAAACTATCCTCAAATCAATCTGGGTTATTTTATCCCAACAATTTTTAAAAATTATCAAACTAATATTATATTTTAATTTACAATAATTACCAAATTAATACAAATTTTGTTGGTGGAATTTTTTTAATTCAATAAAAAATTGATTTTTTATGAATGTGATAGATGGACTAACTGATGGATATGTCCAATTTCTTTTTTCCTTTTTCACCCAATAGCTTTTTAATATTTTTATAAATAACTTATAATTTATAACATTATGCATTTAAGACAATATAATTTAATTCAATAATATTATAAAATTTAAAAATTATAAATTTAGAATATTAAATTTACTTAAATAACGTTATACAATTAGGAATAATAAAACATACTTCAACAATATTATGAACAAAGATATCGTTATAAATAAAAATATTAAATATTTTAAATAACTAAAACATGATAAGAAAATATGAACTTGCATGAATTAATTGCTCATAAGTCGTAACCACGGTTTTTATATGTTTTTTTTTGGTTTAAATTAAGATACAATAAGCAAAATATAGACGTTTAATATTATAATTTTATAAATTGAAGTATGTTTTTTTTTAAATGATGTTCTTTTTTTATAATATTATTTCATGTTAGTTTATATTTACTTATCATGTTTTAGTTATTTTAAAATATTTAAAATATTGTTTTATAATGATATTTTTGTTAATAATATTATTGAAGTAGGTTTAATTTTTAATTATTTAAGTAGATTTAATATTCTAAATTTATAATTTTTAAAATTTGTAATATTATTGAATTAAATTATATTGTCTTAAATACATAACGTTATAAATTATAAGTTATTTATAGATAATATTATAATATTAGAAATAATAGTTTTATAAAAGTATTAAAAAGCTTTTGTAAAAAAAAAAAAATTGGACACATCCATCAATCAGTCTATCTATCACATTCATAAAAAAATCTATTTTCTATTGAATTAAAAAAATGTAAAAAGGTCAAAATCGGTTTGACCGAACCAATTTCTCTCTCCTCCAACAAAATTTATACTGATTTGGTATGTATTGTAAAACATATATTAGTTTGGTAAATATTTTTGTATTATTGGGATAAAATAACCACCAATTTGCCATAAAAAATATAAAGGAAAAATCATGTAGACCATATGCACATGTGTATGCAGTTGGCAAATCTAAAGAATAGTCCTGACCTGACATCCTCAAATGGACTTTTCCAAGGAATAGTCCAAGGCTTTGGTTCATAAATACCCAGAGGAAAAGGGGTTGAATGCTTACAGAATGAATCATGGAAATTGCTTTCCGTATAATAAATAGCTTGTTCCCTGGGCACAGAGAGCGAATGGACTAGATTTACCCCTAAGTGCCAATGGCTGGCTGAATTGCCTCCAAACCAAAATCATCTTGACTTGTGATGTTGAAAATTACTTCAAGTGCGTTAAGAAAGCCCATTTCGTATCTGCTTAAAATTTGGGTCAGGCCTTCCGGTCGTCTTGGTCTTTTGCTAATTATTTATGCTTTCCTATTAGGAAACTGTAAAAAATTGTCATAACAAATTCAATTTCACGTGAAACAGGAAGGGTCAGAGCTTGAAAGGTAGTTGGGTATTCTTTTAGAAGGTAAACAAAAAGGATGATGCCTCCGACTCTACTCATAAGCCAACACCTAGGACTAGAAGCAGCATTCAAGTGTAAGTAATTTTTGTACGGTGGAATGTCAGTTTCTTGCCTCGTTTAAGTGTCCTTCACAGTGGGTGGTGCACCAAATCTTAGAACAAACAAAGCTAAAAAACCTAACAAAAAAAAATTCAATTTCCTGATTCGGTTTTCTTACTGCATTTAGCATTTATCATAGTCTAACTCGAAACTAAACTACTGTTTAGTGGTAAAATGATTTTTAAAGCTCAAATACTAAGTTGACGTTCTGGTTCAAACTTGACCGTATAGAAAGAAACAAAATTGCTACAGGCCAAAGATAGCTGCTCTTTTTTTTTTTCAAATTCCAAACAAAATGTAGAGATGAAGGGTCAATGTCCTTAAGAAGCATGCTTGTGATCTATGATCTCCTCATCATTATCAAACAAATTAACACTTACAATCATCATCAGAAGAAAAGCACGTTAATGACAATCGCAAAAGTAAAACTTAGCCTTTGAAAAATCAAATTTCATCTTCATAGAAGCATAAACATCATTTTCTGACTCTCATCTTTCATACTAGGAAGACAATACCCCTTCACGCCCCTTGGAACTTGGCTTCAAAGTCATGTTCTCCACACTCCAATCACGACTCCCATCATGGTGCATTAAATTAATGTTTCACATGTGCATATCTAACTGGTTACTACTCTTTTTCATCTAATATCTTGGGAGTTGACTACTTTATTTGATCTATCTGGCAATATATATACATGTGGGGTATAAATATATTGTATACATAAATATTATATGGTGGCGCACCACCTTGCAATACTTGAGGAACTTTTGGTTGAATTATTGATTTTTATGTTATGTTCGAACGGTTTGTGCTGTGCAGGCCGGATATTGAAATTTGAAATGGTGTTACGCTTGTAATGAAAATGACCATGTCAACAGCTGACAGACACGATGAAAACTGATCAATTAAGGTTGGCCCTTTTTGTACCACCAGTCCCGAGATCAGGGTGAATGAAGTTCGTTCACATTTCAGACAGCAGCGCAGACAGAGGAGGAGATCATGGTTTCTAATATTTCCTAAATTTTATGGCTGTCAATTCTTTTCTTGTCTCAGTATCAATATCTTTCAGAGACTTGTAAGTTATAAAACAAACCACGAGAAGGTTTAGGTGTAGGAGTAAGAAAAGGAAAAAAGAAGAATATTGAGCATGTGTGAAGCACATGGCACATGGGAAGATTAAGGTTTCGGAGGACGGCGTTATAAATATAGAACGCATGGAGAGTCAATCCATCAACAAGACGACAATTCAGTGAATTCCAAACTTCCATTTTCTTTCTTCTTTTTTTCTCTCTCGCTGTTAGAACCGTGACTTTGATCTCCATAAATTGTTCTTCTGTTTTTTCTTTTCATAAACGTGGGGGAAAAACAACTAAAAGTGATGTCGGTTTTAACTTACAAAAACTACTTGCCCGGCTTTAATAAAATTTATTAATTTATCACCGCTATGTATGTGTACGCGCTTTCTTCTGTTATTGTCCAAATTTGCTAGCAGCCAGCAGACTCCAAGAAGCCCTCTTATCTTATGTCTTATATTCCCTTTTCCCTGTCGAAGATTGATAGGAAAAGCTCGAAGAATCTTTTGGACATGGACGGACAGTGGGGGTTTAAGAGGCTCAAGTTCAGGATGATGTTCATGCTGGTTTTATCACTGTTTGATCAGAATATGAGCGTTTCCTCGTCTTTGAGCGGTGAAGGTATATATTTATATATAGAGAATATATCCCATGGCTAGAGCTTTGCCTGTAAGCACAGTTCCTTAAAGCCTTAAACAGAGTTTTATCTTTATACTAATTTGTAGGCCTGGCTCTGCTGAGGTTGAGAGAGAGAGTGGTGAGCGACCCTTTTGGTGCTTTATCAAACTGGAAGGAAAATGATGGAGAAATTGATCCGTGTTCTTGGTTCGGGGTGAAGTGCTCCCATGGAAAAGTAGTCATTTTGTGAGTTAATCAGTTATTCTCTTCTCTCTCACATTTCCTCATTTGTTTTCGTTTGTTCAAAGTGTTGTGCTCTGCAAATCCAGAAAGCAATAGGTTCACATTTGTCATATAATAACAAATGAGAGGGCTCTTTCTTTGTCTCCCTTGTTAATGTTCTGGATAATTGTCGCCACTGAAATTTGTAAACTATGAATGATTTCTGTCCTGAACTCGGATCTATGCTTCTTGCAGAAATTTGAAAGATCTTTGCCTTGTTGGGAGCCTGGGACCCGAAGTTGGGAAGCTTGTGTACTTAAAATCTATGTAAGCCTCCCTCGTTGATCAATATATAGTTGGATAAATCACCTTTATCACGCTCATTTTCTTAGTTCTACTTTGTATTGCAGTATATTGCGCAACAATTCTTTCTCTGGAAGCATTCCTAAAGAAGTTGGGGAATTGAAGGAGCTGGAGGTGTTGGATTTAGGATGCAATAACTTTAGTGGACCATTTCCACCTGATTTTGGCAATAACCTTTCCTTGACAACACTGTAAGATCCTCTTTTCAGGTTGTTTCCATTCAGATTTTATTTATTGGAGCTTTTATTTACTCCTCATTTCTCCAATTTCTTGCAGCTTACTCGACAACAATGAGTTTCTTGGCAGCCTGGCACCTGAGGTTAAGATTCATTCCTAAATTTCAAGTAGATGAGAATCACCTAATTAATAATGCAGCTGCCAGACCGTCTTGTGAAAGCAGAGATTTTCCTCACCGGTGAGCAATTAAACATTGACATAAAATTTTCCATTTCCTTTGAGTAAGCGTGTGATGCATCATCATCCATCTTAAAACATTGTAAGAGAAACAAGTTATTAGTGTTCTAAATAAGTGCAACTATTCAGAAGCTTAGAGATCTAACTCAAGAAAATTATTTTCAAACGACATTGCATCTTTATTAACCTTTGGAAGAAAATTACCTTGGGTCTTGTCTAGACTTGTCTCATTCTTTTTACAAGGCCAAAAACAACAGGTATGCAGGCAAAGAATGCTTTCCTGAAAAATGGGTATTTATAAAAATATCCCTTCATCCGTGGAACTATTCATAGCTAACCATAATTCATATTACATGGTACATGAAAACAATCAATCTCAATTAAGAATCTCTAGTTTTGAAGAACTATATGCAGAGAAAGAAGTCTTAAAGAGTTTTTGAGGCTTATAGGATCTGTCTCTTTGTATTTCTTTATATCTTTCATGGCTCCAATTCTCAAGTTTAAGCAAACTCTCATTTCCTTATATATTATTACCCATTTGCTTCATGATATCTTCTCATTCTTAGGAACATCGCCCAGCCAAGACATGTAGCTCTCTGGAGGCGGCTGCAGCAGTTGCTAGATCCCTCCAAGGCACACAAGGCCAACAAAAGAGGTTCCCGGCCGTCAGTGCCACCTTCACTTGCACATAATCATGTCTGTTTGCCTTCAACGTCCCCTTCACCATCACCATTGTCTCCATTTCTATCTCCTTTGGGGGCACCATTTTTGCCTCCATCAGCATCACCCTCCAGTGACTTTATTACTCCACCTTCACCTTCACCATCACTTCCACCTGCAGTAGCACCGACTCCAGCTTTACCACTTCCAGCAGAACCACCAGTATTTATCTCAGAACCACCACAATCACACAGTGCCCCAGCCAATTCCCCTGCTTCAACTCCAAGCCAAATAGAAGATGAGAGGTCTGATTCAGAACATCATATGGTTATAATGTTGATTGCAAGCATTGGGGGATCCTTGTTTGTTTTGGTTTTGGTCCTTGGCATATTCCTCTTCCGAAGCAGTAAGGTGGTTACTGTCAAACCTTGGGCCACAGGATTGAGTGGTCAGCTGCGGAAGGCATTTGTCACAGGTATCTTTCCTTTTTAGCAGAGTACTCTCCATGCATTTCTTTTTTCTTTCTTCTATAATCTCTCTCCATTGTTTCTAAGTGTCTGTGGACCCAGTAAAAATTGCTGAAACTTTCTGTAGATCAACATAGCATTCTTGTAAGCAATTTATAGAAATCTTATGCAAAAAGAAACTACTATTTTCACCTTTTGGTACAAAATTTTGGATTGGACTTCTCCTTTGGTGAAACAAGGTTGGAGTTGCCAACATCAATCTATCAGCATAGTCTATAGATTTGCATTTCTCTTGTATTAACGTCTGTATTTCAGGTGTACCGAAACTGAAGCGATCAGAACTTGAAGCAGCTTGTGAGGATTTTAGCAATATAATTGGTACCTTTTCTGAAGGTACAGTCTACAAGGGGACTTTATCAAGTGGGGTTGAAATAGCCGTAACATCGACAGCAGTTGCATCTCGTGAAGATTGGTCAAAGAATTTAGAAACACACTTTAGAAACAAGGTACTGTAGTATTGTTAATCACTCTAGTGTTGAACATCTTTTAGATCATTTCTGAATGTCAAATTCATGTTCATTCTTTCAGATAGAAGCTTTGTCTAAAGTGAACCACAAGAATTTTGTGAACCTCATAGGCTATTGCGAAGAAAATGTGCCTTTCACAAGGATGATGGTTTTTGAATATGCTCCTAATGGAACACTCTTTGAGCATCTACACAGTAAGTACTTTTAACTTAAATCTATATCATAAGACGACTATGCTCCAAATGGGGTATGGCCAGGATGATGCTGAATTTTGGATTTCATGCAGTACAAGAAGCCGAGCACTTGGACTGGGGGATGCGACTAAGAATAGCCATGGGGATAGCATACTGCCTCGAGCACATGCATCAGCTAACTCCTCCTATTGCCCATAGAAACCTGCAGTCTAGCTCTATGTATCTGACTGAAGACTATGCTGCCAAAATATCTGATTTCAGCTTCTTGAGTAATGCTACCGCAGCCAAGGCGGGATTGGCTACCATGGAGTTCTTAGAATCCCAATCAGCAGATGCAGAAAGCAACATTTACAGCTTTGGGGTAATATTGTTTGAAATGATAACCGGTAGGATCCCATATTCAATAGACAATGGCTGTGTTGCAGATTGGGCCTCAGACTACTTGAAAAGGGATAAACCCTTGAAAGAAATGATGGATCCAACTCTTAAATATTTCCAGGAAGATGAGGTGGAGAAATTGTTTGAAGTGATTAAAACTTGTGTTAATCCTGATCCAAAAGAGAGACCAACAATGAGAGAAATCGCAGCTAATTTAAAAGAGATAACAGCAGTGGGACCTGAGGGAGCAACGCCAAAACTATCTCCCCTTTGGTGGGCTGAGCTTGAAATCCTGTCGACAGAAGCAAGTTGAAACCTGAATAAAGTTAATTTTTCCCCTTCCCTTTTAATTGTTGGGCTTCGAAGCAGTGGAGTTTCGGGTAGGTTCAACTTTCTCTAATCCAATGCCTGGTAAGAGAAATGATTTTTTTTCCTTGTATATAATTGAGAGAGATGAAGAGTTGCGAGTGAGCCTTGGTTTGTTGCTACTTCCCCATTCTTTTTGTTCTTTCGTTTTCCTCATTGGTTCATTCATATGCTAAAGTGGGTTGTATAATTTCCAGTAGCAACTTGGGAGATGAATAAAGGTTGATTCTCTACCTCTACCCTCTGTCTCCTGTATTCCCAATCTGAGATATCTGCATCAAGCCTGAACTGTTAAATTAAGATGTTATAGGAACCTTGGCATAGAACTTGTTAAGTTCTGTAGGGGAAAGCCTGAAACCAAACCTCCCCTCTTAGCAACATGCTTGATAAATTCCAAAGTGAAGCCACACGATGATTTACCAGTTCAATGTTTTACTGTAATTTCAGTCATCGCTGTCTCTGGCTAACACCTGCCAACCAGTTGTCTGGTTGATTCATTCTAATCTTCAGAAGAGAAAAATTAGTAAATCCACAACACTAGATTCCAGAAGAGTGAAAAAAAAGGATCTCATAGGCCAAAGATAGAAAGAGTAACATATTCATGTAGGTGATACCACACTGTCAATAATCCTGAACAACCCCACTTATTACATCGCTTAAGTTGGAGCTTAGCTGACGGCAAATTTCACGCCACAGCAGTAATCTCTACTAGAAGAACATTTAATAACCAAACAAAACATTATTAAGTAAATAACGAGAAGCTCCCGAAGGCGTGGTTGTGGTAAAATAGTTCCATTAGAATGCTATGGACGTAGCTGTTTTAATGTGAAACACAGCTTGTTCTAGCAAGAGCTGTAACAACTACCAAAGAATTAAGGTAAAGATAAAATGGTTAGACTACAACAGAACAGATCATAAGCTGATGATAAGTAACATGTAGGGTAATGTAATAGAGAATATGTACGTGTACATTCAAGGGATAAAAGGGAGAAGCTTAATACAAGAACATACTTGTAGCACTAGGCGGTTTCATTACTTACATTAAGAGGAAATAATTCATTACGCATACAGTAGGCACAATCTATACAAGTATTTAAATGACCCAAAGAACAAAATGCTCACCATGTATTTGTAGTGTTCAAAGTTGGTCTGCATATTTGAGCACCCTTACATTGCTATCTAAAATTCAGGTTCATAAAACTCCTATGCTTTTCCAGTAAATACATGACACTCAAAAGTATAATAAAAATTCCATTCCTCAGTTTTCAAAGCATTCTTATAACCCAAAGCTTATATTTCTTTATATACAGATATAGAAGGCAAGGTCCAATCAAACTCGCATCATATAGTCGTTTGCTGAGATTAATATAAGTTCCAATGTTTCCAGGCAGGTGGATCCTTTTCCTCAGTTCCTGCAGAACAGCTACCCTGTCTAAATACTCTGGATATAAACCCAAATCAAGCATTTTAACCACTGTTTCTGCAGCATCACCAATGTGCCCTCCTTTAATATAACCTCTTAATAACCAGGATAAAGTTTTCCTCCTACGTAGAGAGCTTGAAATTTCCATTCTAGTAAGCAACCGTGATATCGCGCTTGTCTCCTTTTGCGAAGCGCAGATAGCTAAAACAATGTCATAAAGGTCCCCATCAGCTTCTTTACCAACAAGCTTCATTTCCCACAGCTGTCTTTCGGCTTCAAGTCCACGACCGGCGCAAATATACATAGCAAGAAGCCTCTCATGAATCAACCCATTAATTGAAGAACTTCCTTCTTGAATTGCCCAATTAGACAATTTTATTCCATCAGCAAGAAGATCAGATTGATACTTTTCTATAAGCTCTATATTTTCCACATCAAGTTCAGCGACCAAGCCAGACCTTGCAAAACCCTTCAACTTCCGCAGGGCTTTTGTGAATTCATTAAGCTCTTTGACTATTGCTGTCATTGCAATGAGGTAGCTGTAAACCTCAGGCTTTAACCCAGATTCTCTAAGGTTGATCACCAATTTGATGGCATCCACGTAGTTACCCTCAACCTGGCAGAACAGAGGTAAATTGATTATTGACATAGAATCCAAAAAAAAAAAGAGTTACAGTAAGAGATACATATGGAATAGCAAAAAACTGTGAGAAATTGAGAATTTTCTTTCAATGCAGGGTAAAATGAAGAACGATGGTGCCCAATTAAGAAACCACAACAATCAGCTTTATGATTTCAGCACAGAAAAAGAAAAATGCCCCGACCAAATAACATGGTGGTTAAAGTATAGTTTTGCTTTCCAACTCGATTGTAAACCATACATACAGGCAACCAACATGAACTAGAAATACTAACAAATGATTAAGCATAAACAGCCGTGACCATTATTTACAAGAATAAGAAGGGAAAATAAACAAGCTAACAACAATAGTAGCAACGAAGAAAAACAATTCAATCAGCAAATAACAAGCAAATTTGATTCAATCATTTGCCTATTACTCTAAAGGAACAGCAAATTCAATCTCGAACTTACAAACTAGTAAAACTAAATACTAATAATCAAAGCTTAAGATAGCATACCATCATCTTCCAAGCAAGATAACCAGCCGGCCCTCCCTTCTGTCCTTCACCATCATCATCTTCATATGAAATTCCCCGTTTCAAAACTTCCTCCACAAACACAACAGCCCCCTCCCTTTTATCCATCTCCCAGTACATCGAAATCACCTTCTCAATCATACTAAAACCCGGTTTCAACCCCACGCAGTCCATGTCCACAAGGAGATCAACCACATCATCCACATCACCCTCTCCTTCAATCAGCTTCTTGACCCAACTGCACATAATTGAAACCATGAGTTCCATTGTTTCATTATCAACCTTATTCTCCTTTTCGAGCCACTCAAATACTTCAAGTGCACACCAAGAATCTCTCCCTTCTTGAGAAAAGTAAACTAGAACTAACTGCAACTCTCTTGACGACAACTTATCATTCATTTCTTCAAGAATATCAGAGGGCTCCCTTGCCATCCTCTCTAATTCTTCAATTGCCTCAAAGAAGCCTTCACTCATTTCATCTTCATCATCACTCGTTACATATTGGTCCAACTCCACCGACGTGAAATTCTTAAATTTTGGTTGTCTTTTTCTAAGAACAAAGTTCGGGATTTGGTGGTTACAGATCCTAGTTGAAATTCTTCCAAGACTATGTTTAGAAAAGAAAGTTTGATAAAATTGAGGAGGCAGAAAGCGGTGCCGATGAAAAGGTAGAGATAATTCAGTCAACGAGGTGAACCCACGAGCAAAAGCCATCGGTGGGCTATGCGAAGCGTCAGGTTGCGTAGATAATTGAATTGAAGAAAGAGGTAGAGACACAAAACTTTTCAAACTGTCGGAGTCAAAAGATTCCTCTTTCTTATATTTTCCTACGCTTTCTCGGCATCCAAGCAGAAACCCAGGGTAGTTACAGACGGAGAAGCTGAAGGGAAAACGAAAACCAAAGAGGAATCCATGAAAGGGGGAAAGACGGTGTGGAGCTCAATTGAAGGGGGATAGAAATTTTGATGAAGAAAAGAGGTGTGGGAATTGGGAATTGGGTGGTGTTGGTGTGTGAAAAGGGCAATGTTTTTCTTTTTCAAGGCCGCAACTCGACTCACCAACTCCAGCAGAGAAGGCCAGAACGCTACAAAGGAAGTGACTTTCGTTGAATTTTTAAGTGTTTACAGCGGGAGACGTGTCCCAACTCCGAACATTGACTTATCAGCGAATTTTGTAATCATCACTTCAATTTTCAATTTTTATGGGATTTGCCTCTAGGTTTGGATTAGAGGCCGACAGTCCTTTTCGCTTATTTATCTCTTTTTAGCCTGATTTTTTTGGGTCACTTGTTAGGCTGATTTTGACTCTCCCCTCACATAAATGGATTTTGGGTCTTTGCATGCTACCCGTTGGACAGGATTTACAAAGCAAAAAAACTTGAGCTCGGTATTTAAAGCATTTTAGGCTGGGTCCAGCAAATATTTTGTGCATTAATCATGGTCATGGTTGCATACATGGCATGCATGGGAAGGTGATGGGTAGAGAGAAGACAAACATACTCATCCCATGATATTGGTTCGATCCGCATAAAAAGAGTTATGTATTCCCATGTAGTATATTATATTATGTGTACTGTAGCTGACATCCTGCCTGCCATGCCCCATGGATTAAAATAAGGGGAGAGATCAGTAGGAGTTGACCCTTGCTTGGTACAGTTCCGCTGATCTAAGCTTCTCAATCTCAATAAGCACATCAAACTATGATTTCTGGCTTGTCCTGTTTTGATCTTCACATGCAGGTAGTCTCCCCACCCCCTAAAAACAGACCCTCTCAACTTTGAACGTTTTCTGGAATTTTATTTTAATCCAAGCAAAATATCTTTCATTTCTTATCTATGGATATATATATGCATCATTTGCAACAATATTTTTTGCATAACTTTATGCAATTTCATATATATATATTTTTAGTATAGTTGCTCATCGAATCATAGTCAGCTTCCAGTTGGTTATCTTGTCTCCTCCGGCATCTGTTGGCCATTATGCCATGTGAAAACTTTTGAAGAAGAATCTCCTTAAAAATCAGAATTCTTCATGGAAGAAGTTAAAAAGAAAAAAGAGAAACAGATTCGTCACATAAAAACCATCAAAAGTTTCGTGGTGGTCATAGAAGAGCGATCATGGAAGCTGTGATGTCCTCCAATACAATTGATAAGAATATTGAAAAGCATTGAATCCAATGTAGAGCGAAAACCATCATATATCATATACTACAAATTATTATCTTCTAGGAAAGACTAAAGAATCTCTGGAGAAGACAAAAATATAAAAAAATACAATCTTAATTTGTTCTTATTAGGAGCGATCATTGGTAAGGGACAAACACAGATCCGTGACCACCGACAGCAAGAATCAACAGCACAGTCTTCCTTAACACCCTTACCATTTCTAGTCTCTATACAGGGTTCTTTTAGCTCGGCTAAAGAGGTTTTATTAAAGATAAAAGAGGGAGAGAACTGGCTGCTACTACAAAGCTAAGAAACACCAAATTACAGTGCCTAAATCTGTCACAAAAACAAAGCTTTACCTTTCATCAAGGAATTGTAAAAATAAAACAAAAATAAATAAATTTCCTGTCACACTAGCAATAGTTTTCTACAGATAAAAATTATATGTTGTTTATCTTGCATTTACTAGTTACTATATAATTACTTCGTGAATATTTTTCTTCTTGTTTGCCTGATTTTAAAAACTTTTGCTTTACCCCCATATAATTTCATAGCCTAGTGCTACTCTCGGTCATGACCGCATCCATGGATATGCATGACATGACATGCATATATGGGTCATAATCATCCAGAGAATAAGATATGGGTCCACTGTGTATATAGAAAAATACATTTCCACCGAGGCTGAGTGTTAGGGTTTGTACTTTCTATTTGGATGAGTTTGGAAAACCAGCTCTACACTCTTCAACGCTATGGAACCTTCTTTTTCAGAATACGGCCGTTTGGAGACGAAAACAAGTGGAGGAATTACTAAAACCTGTTTGATCACTTGTACTTGAATTGTCTAGTATTTCTTTCACAAGGCATCCATCTTGAAAGATCAATCATGCACAAGATTAATCCACTAAACTTGGATGAAGATGAGGAAGCTGATGATGGAATAAGTAAGACTATAAATAGTGCAAGCCCAAGCAACAGCAGTGAGAAGAAGGAAACTGCTTCAAGTGGGGTGCGGCCATATGTAAGATCAAAGACGCCTAGGCTGCGATGGACCCCTGAACTTCATCTTTGTTTTGTTCGAGCCGTGGAGAGACTTGGCGGCCAAGAGAGTAAGATCATTGAATTTCTCTGTTTTTTTTTTTTGGGGGGGGGGGGTTTGGGGGCATATTGATTTCAAACCTTTAGTTAAGATCCTACTTACCCATTAATTATTCTGATATTGTCTTTGGTGTAGGAGCAACTCCAAAACTGGTCTTGCAACTAATGAACATCGAGGGTCTTAGTATTGCTCATGTCAAGAGTCATTTGCAGGTATGTGTTAAAACATAAAACATTAAATTCATTAACAGAAGATAGTAAATAATTCTAACTGTTCTACAATTTTGGTGACTGAGCATATAGATGTATCGGAGCAAGAAGATTGATGATAAGGGTCAAGGTACAAGTCTTGGTCATACAAAATGCAAAATTTATATTTTGGGTTAATTTCTTCAATTTCTAATACTTGACCTATCTTCCATTGTATGTATGAGTATGACAGTTGTAAACAACAGGCATCTTTTGGGAAGTGTAAATTACTGTTCTCAAAATCTTCGGTACCAGTCCATGCTTCAAGATCAAAGAGTGATCAGGTATAGAATGTATTAAATTATCTGACTAGTGTTGCTTCGAGAGATTGATATTTTAGCTCTTTTGTAAGCCTAATGGATAACATCTCTGTCATTAATATCTATATATAGTGATATTTCATGGAGGGCATTTGCTGGAAATCGCATAAATTGCAGAAGGAGCTCGGTTTCTGCCGTTCAGACATGACTAAAGAAGTTGGTTCAAAAGCAAGGAATGAGGTTGTCTACATGAATAATAACCCCATCTTCAGTCAGCAACCTGTTAGGGAAATAGAAGGGTTTCAAGATATAATTGATGATTGTGCAGAAGTGCAGCCAACACTGATTCTTCCCTCTTTTTCAAACAAGTGGCTCGGAAGAGGGAAGAATAATTTTAAAAAGGTATTATTCCTTTCAATGTGAACTGTGTAGAACTTGACATTATGAAACCATATGATATGGGTTCGCACACCATCATATAGACAAACTCACATCGTATAAACATGTATTAAATCTAAAATAAGGTACTTGTCAACATACATAAAACTTACCTATGATATAACATTTATGAGCAATAATCATATCATATAAATATATAGTTTCATCCATCTAAACGACACAAAAACAATCAACAAGGCACGTTTGAAAAACCTCACCTCAGTGCAACTTCAATTTTCTATTGGAATGAAAAAAAACCATCCCAGTCAAACTGTTTTTATTTTTCTTTTTTACAATTTTAATCTTTTATTTTGTGTTGATGATATATACACATGTAAGACATGGATTGTTTTATTATTATTATTATAAAATAGTATTTAAATCTATTTTATAATTATAAAATTAATATTAATTAATTAAAAAAATATTTTAATAAACATGATAAATAAATTTAATATTTTATTAAATGAATTCATACATATTTTTAATAATTTAGTAAAAGTAAAATAATTTTAAAAATTTCTATTATATTATTAATAATTATTTTTTATTCTCATCAGTACAATTGCATTTGAATCCAAACACACACCTAATCATTATTTCTAATCTCACCATTACAATAATTAATTTTATTATCACCACTATTTTTAACCTCACCCCAAAAAAAAAACACACAGCTAATATCTAAATTAAGGCTGAGATTGGTGTCTGACAGTAAGAGTAAGAGGTAAGGCGAAAGGTTAATATAATATTCATGATTTATGCAGTCTATTTTCCAAGCTCATTAAAATTTTGCAATAAAATTTGAATTGCCTTTACTCGGAGGCCAAGTTTTATCTAAGTATATTATTGTTCTCTGTTTTCCATGATACTCTTCAGCACCATCAGCTGTAAGTATTATAGTACCGTATAAGTCTTTGTTTTTTCCCAGCTATATTTGATAGTTGGAGAGTTATGGGAGGAAAAAACAACACATTTACTCGTCTAGCTAGTAACCTTTTGGTTATTTAGTAAATTATGGCTTGGAAGAAAAGTAGAGCAATCAGATATATAAAAGTAAAAGCCCCGGCTGGTCTCTATCTTTACATTACTTCCAAAACCCTAGAATGGTCATGTGGATGTCTTCGTATAATAAAGATTGGAAGCTGAAACAAGAAGGAACACAATTATAGGAAGGAAATAACATCAATAAAATAATCATTAATTTTTAAAATTTATACTGTTAGTCATATTTAACAGACAATAAGTTGCTCCCTATTTAATATATTTCTCTAATTCAATTTAATTTTTATTAAAACAAGTAATCCAAATTATTTTTAAAAAATTTGAATGTATTGAAAAAAAATGGCATTAGCAGTACTTCTTTTCACTTTTGGTTTCTTGATAAATTTCTTGTCCCAACCTATCAAAACATTGTTTATTTTTTTTTTGAAAAAAACTAAAACAAATCTATTAAAATTGGAAAAGAAGAAACTAGTGGTAAAACGGCTACTAAGAGCTTCAGTTTCTTCCTTTTCAATTTCGATAGATTTGGTTTTTTTTTTAAATTTAAATTACAACCTTGATACGATGGAAAAAAAATTATAAAATAGATCAAGAAACTTAAAATAAAAACAAATGCTTCTAACATTCAACGTTTTTTCAATAATTTGAATTACTTGTTTTAACTAAAATTAATTTGGATTGGATAACATATTAAATATAGATAAGTGAATAATACTAATTTTATATTTTAAAAAATTAATGAGGTGTCATTATTTTATTGATATTTAAAAATTAAAATTTTTAAAATCATCTTAATATAAATTATTTTCTAGAGCAAAAAATAAGTAAACAAACAAACCTTAAACTCTAAACTTTTAACCCTAAATTTAGAGTTTAGAATTCAAGTTCAAGGTTCAAAATTTAGGCTTCAGGTTTAGGTTTGTGATTTAGGGTTTGAGGTTTAGTATTTAAGTTTAGGGTTCAAAGTAAAAAAGATTATCAAAATTATATGTCAATGACATGAAAAAATTTACTGAAATGTCAATACATAATTAGAAAAAAATCATGAATGATGTCATGGGAAGAGTTTATAAATAGTTTCTTGTACATCCTAGATTTACATTGAAGATTAATACTTATGGCATCCATAGTTAGAAGCAAAATTTAAAGGAAATCAACAATGATATAGGTATTCACTATTAAAATCATATAAAAGTTCATGATATTCTTTTTCCTAACAAAAAAAACAAAAACAAGAACAGAAGACCAGGAGATTATTGAAAATAAAGAAAAACAGACAGACATGCAACAGGAAATTAACGAAAGGATTGCGGAGAAAAGGGCTGGCATGCAATTGAAAGAAGCATGAGTTCACAAGAGGCCATCGCGAGGATCGAAGTTGAGGATCTGCTGTATCTCTTCTATGTCCGAGTCAAAGCTTCCATCCTGCTGTGGGTTTGGTTCACAGAGGAATAGATTTTGCAGCTCTCCCACTCCATATTGGTCCAACCCCACATTTGGGAGCTGTCCTCCGCTGGTTTGCCGATCAGGCATCATAACATCCCCAGGATTTTTCTGATGCAAGCTAAGTTGATTCAGCCTGTTGATCTCCTTCCCCATGTAGTCTCCGTCTCCACCACCACCTGCACAACAAATATACATACATACATATTTGTTCATGTTAAAATATAGCTCTCCATTTGCATGTATATATTTGCCTTCGCGTTACAAAAATGAACAGGTTCACTTAGTTTTGTATTAGATAAGTTATATTAAATAGGAATGATTATTTGTGTATGTTAAAATGATGATATATAAAAAATTATATAAATAATTTGTGAAAATTAAATCAAATCAAAATGTTATATATAAAATTATATAAGATCAAAGTTATCTTTAAAACTAATCAAAAAGTTAAGTATGATTACAAAATTAAATATGAAAAAGTGCTGATAAAGTGGAGAGAAAAACAATTATTGATTCTACATGAAATTTAGGGATGAAAAATTGATATAAAGTATGAAAGTAAAATTATAATTGACAGAGATAATTATTTAGATGGTATATATGATTAAAATAATTTGTAAAAATGACTGATTCAAGATAAATAAACGATCTTAATATCTTAAATTTTATGTGAATTAGGCAGATAGGAATTGAGATGAAATGTAAATTAAAAATTAAAGGGAATTAAGATTTTAAAATAATTTGCAGAGAAACAAACAAAACGGAGGTAACTGCATGGAAAGATATATCAATCATTTCCTCTGACAAATACCTCCAAGCATGCGTGACACTTTGACTCCTAAAATGTTTACGATGCTAATATATTGGCCAGCGATGCTTTTAAGGTTTTCATTTCGCCTTCGGTTATTTTTTTTTTGTGATTTTTTTATTAACCATGTTAAATTTTATTGTTTTTTAATATATTGATGGTGAAAATAATACGTCGGTTTATATTATCAGCCGAATTCTTTTCTACCTTGATTTGAATTAGCATGCCTTGTCTGCACCTGCATTTGTTGTTGTTGTGAAGTGAACTGCGGTTGCCTCAGGCTTTCAATTTCCGCTCTTCTCTTTTCGATTCGAGCTGCATTCCCAAAAAAAAAAAAAAACAATACTTAGATCATATGCATATAAGAGTGATTTTTATATGTAGGAAGACAGATCCAATTACACCAACATAAAATCAATTTAGTTTCATAGTATACAATTGTATACGATTTATATTTATTTAATTTAATCATTGTATTCAATTATTATTTCTTTAACAATTGATGTTGTTCCATCTTTTTTTAGTTGAAGACAAAAGTTTTGTCAGTGAAATGAGGAGACAATTGAAGTGCTTTACCATCCACCATAGTTTCGCGGTTAGCGAAAGCTTCAATACGTTCCCGCAATTCTTGTTGCTCGATTCGCAGCAAGAATTGCTTGTCTTTTTCTCGTTGAACTTTAGAGGAGAGCACAGCAACTAGTGTCTGAAAAAGTTTAAGATGTTGATGGATTGAAGAAAATAATTAGAAATGGAGGGAAGGTAGAGAGAGATGAAGTTTACCTCTAAAGACTGTACCTTCTTTTCCATGTCACAGAGACGCTGAATCTTCCTGATTCTTGATCTCTGAGCAGAGAGACGATTTGAAATGACCCTATACAACAAGACAAAAGAGGAGTAGTAAATGCTTGTTCGACAAAAGTTAAAGGAAGTATATAGGAAGGTTAAAGAAAAGAACTGACCGTTTAAGCTTTTTGGGGTCCATGTTTTGTTCCGGGAGATGACCCCCACGAACCTGAACAACATCCACATTGGCCTCAGTTCTGGCAGAGTTCTCCACTGGAGGCATTAGGGGTTTATCTGTGTTGTTTTTTTCACTTCTCATGGCAAAGGAATGGCAACCTTGGAAGAAACTGGTCTTAGTTGCACTGCTAATTGCCCCAGCACTGGAACCTGCACCACCAACCTGATTCATGGAATAGGGTTTTGGGTTCACACCGTTAAATGAAGTAGGGCAGATAGGAAGATTTGCTGGCTTCATGAAGCTGAAACGGGTAGGAATGGCACTGGCACCGATGGAATATTTTGGCCATGCTGAGGCTGAGCTTGAGCCAGATCCAGAGCCAGCAGCAGGTTTTTGCTGTTCAATCATTTTGTTCTTTCCGTTCATGCTTTCAACACGCTAAGGTTACTATCCACCTGCAAAACAAAAAACCATCAGTTTATTAGTGGGGAACTGAAACCTTACAAGAAGACTTGCACTAATACCTACTCAAACTAACCCTGTAATGATTTAACTTGTGTGTGATTAAGAGGCTTCCTTAGCTGTCTATTTATACTGAAAAACCATATTAATTACCATATATGGAGTTCACATTGTTCCAGCCGTTACTGGCTTTTTGGTAGTTTTAAGCAAAACTCAAGTTTAATATGCCCTTTGCTTAACCTTAACCCACTGAAAACACCAAATTACCCCCATAAAACCAGTCGACTATTGGATAACTTGGTAATTCTAAAAACTTTCAATTCATGAAGCTGAGTCATTCACATCTCTAAAAAAGGTAAATAATACCCTTCTAATTTAATGTAATAAAAGGCACAGTCCATAAATGGAAAAACAATGTTCTGTCACTTGAAACTCCTCAAACCCTAATAATTAAAGCATTTAGTTACCTAAATCATGCCACGGATGCTTCCTTATAAGCTATACTTAATTTTTTTTTTGAATAATTTGAAGTTATATTGTTGTTTGGATTTAGAAATGTATCAAAATATATATATATTATTTTTAAAATATTAAAAATACTTGAAAATAGATAATAATAATAGCTGTTAACTATCGTTATTGAAATATACATGGTTGAAAAAAATAACTATTTTAACGGTCAAATAGAATATCATTGTAAATTTATTTAAACAATCTGTCGATAAAAATATATGTTAGTTTTAGTGATCAATGATAATAAAGGTTTTAACAGTAAATTAAAATATTATTATAGATTTTGTTGTAAATAATTATGTATAAAAAATATTTTTATTGAAAATAATAATGATTTTAATGGTCGTTAAAATAACATTATGCATTTTCACTTAAAATATAATTGTGAACTTATTTAAATAATTTATCGATAAAAATATGTATTTATTTTGGTGATAGATAGTAATAACAGTTTTAACGGCTAATTAAAATATTCTTATATATTTTGTTGTAGAAATATATTATTTTTAGTGATAGATAATAATAATGATTTTAATGATCATTGTTAAAATGTCATTATGCATTTATCTTATTTGTTTTAACGGTTAATTAAAATATAATTATGAATTTATTTAAACAATTTATCAATCAAAATATGTGTTTATTTTAGTGAGTGAAAGTAATAACGGTTTTAACGGCTAACTAAAATATCCTTATATATATATTTTTTGTTATAGATAATTTTAATTATTGTGGCCAAATATATATTATTTTTAGTGATAGATAATAATAATGATTTTAATGATCGTTAAAATATCATTATGCATTTATGTTGTAAATCTAATTTATTTTAACGGTCAATTAAAATATAATTATGAATTTATTCAAACAATTTATCGATCAAAATATGTGTTTTTTTTAGTGAGTGAGAGTGATAACGGTTTTAACTGCCTAAAATATTCTTATATATTTTGTTGTAGATAATTTTAATTACCGTGGCCAAATGTATATTATTTTTAGTGATCGAAAATAATAATAATGATTTTAATAATCTTTAAAATACCATTATGCATTTATATCATAAATCTAATTTTATTTAGGCATTTCTCGGTTTACAGTTTTTTTTATATATTTTTTGGTACTTTTCAAGTTGATTTTATGTTGAGAATTTTTTATTATTCCTCCTAAAAATTGCGATCTTCAAAGTTTATATTTTCGAAATTGCAAAGTATTTGTATAATTAATTATTATCATAGTGCCAATTTATTACCAAAATACTGCATGAATTACGGAATTATGGAGAAATTAATTTTATTTTTTATTTTTATTTTTTGAAAATGGGAAATGAATTTTATTAAGTTGCTACGCCATGAAATTCATTTGTTTATAAGCTTGAGATGATTTTTTTTTTCTCAGCCAAGTTCAAATATATTAAACCAAAAAGAAAACCTAGCCAGAAGGTCAGTCAAACAAAAAGGAAATGCACAACGTCGCCTAAAAACGACTTCTACTAACAAACCCAACAATACAAAACACCAAAACAAGAGTACTTTTGCATTCCTTAATACAGAATAGAAGAAGCTCCTTCTAAATACCAACAATGAAGAAGCATCAACTCCCTCCTTCACCACTGGACCAAAGCACCAACAAAGTAGTGAAGGGACATTAAAAATAGGAATGGAAACACACGTGCACCTGCGGGTGACATCCCAAACTTTTATTCACAAGCAGGATTTCAATTTTTCTTATATAACTTTAATATTATTATAATTATTTATTAAAATTTTGATACATTTTTTGAAGTAATTATAATAATTGATATTTTTTTATTGATTAAAAATTCAGTTAAAAACAAAAGGAAATCATCAATTTTTTATTAAATAAAATAATAAAATGTTATCTTAAATTATTATTACTATGTTTAAATTTAAAATTTAGTATCCTTTCTTTAATGTAATATAATATAATTCATAGACTTTTATAAGATCATTATTTATTCAAAATGGTCAAACTCTTAATAACTCTAGTTAAAATGTAGAGGCAGAATTTTTCTTCATATATCCGTGCCAACTTATTATGTTAAAATAGATCTTTTTTAATCCATTAGAAAGGTGTATTAAAGAAAAATTCACATTAATATTGTGATCGGAATAGTTAAGAATATCAACTTTTTTATTCTAAACAAGATTAATTTTATTAACAAATATATTAAATATTTGAACTAACTAATGCCATTAGAAAAATAAATGACCAAAATCTATTGAATTAAATATACAGATTAAATCCCAGACGTAAGGGATCAAAGTATGAAATTAAAATATATGTTGCACGGAAGCGTGTGAAAGAGAAAAAATATTGTACTGAAAAATCACACTAAGTTCAATTCCCAGGAAAGAGAGGTAGATCACGAAGATCACTTAAATACCAAGTCTTTCCTAGCTAGAATATCCCTCTATCGTAATTTAATAGCACAATAAATCACTACAATCACATTCACAAAATATGCAAAATAAATAATAAAGAACACCAGAATTTTAACGAGGTTCAGCAAATTTTGCCTACGTCCTCGGGCACTACCAAATATATTTCACTCCAAAAATTACAAGTGAAATTTACAAATAGGGAGAGAGAATAATGCCTTAAATAGAGAATGGCAATTATGGGATGAAGAAAGTAAGAAATGGTTAAGCCTATTTATAGTTGAGGTTCAAGGATCAACTTGCAATGTCCCTATACAATTAGGGACCAAAATTGCAATTATCCCATGCCAACTTTTACTTTCTACTTTCGGTGCCCACCCTTTTTGACTTTTCAAACAATGGGTGGGTTCCAATAATCTCCACCTTGAAGATTTGATTAGGATAATCTTATCTTCACGCAATTCTTTCTGCTTTTGACAACAATACTTGATAGTGCATTCTTCAACTGTTAAACTTGCAGGATATTAATCAAGTTCCAACAATGTTCGAACTTGGTTGCTGTTACCACCTTGGTCATCATATCTGCGGGATTATCTGCGGTCTTGATCTTCTGAAGACAAATTTTCCCCTCTTCAATAATTTCCCCCACAAAATGGAATCGTACGTCGATATGCTTTGTACGTGCATGATAGACTTGATTCTTTGCTAAATGAATAGCACTTTGACTATCACAATACACGTTAATATGCTCCTGAACCAATTCCAAGGTTTTAGCCATACCTTGTAACCAAATAGCCTCCTTTACAGCCTCTGTTACAGCCATGTACTCGGCTTCTGTGGTTGACAATGCAACAGTAGACTGTAATGTAGACTTCCAACTTATTGGTCCTCCAGCAAGTGTAAACACATAACCGGTGGTTGATCTTCGCTTGTCCAAATCACCGGCATAGTCAGAATCAACGTACCCAATAACACATTTACCAAGTGTATTATCCTGCTTGAACAGTAATCCAACATCTACGGTCTTCTGAATATACCGTAGAATCCATTTCACAGCTTGCCAATGTCCTTTTCCAGGATTATGCATATACCTGCTCACTATACTAACTGCCTGTGAAATGTTGGGTCTTGTACACACCATTGCATACATCAAGCTACCCACTGCATTAGAATATGGAACTTGCAACATGTATTCTCGTCCCGTATTCGTCGAAGGAGATAGTTGTGCAGAAAGCTTGAAATGAGAAGCCAACGGGGTACTTAGAGGTTTTGTCTGCTCGTTCATGCCAAACTGTTGTAGTACCTTCTTCAAATACTGCTTCTGAGACAAGCTAACTCTATCATGAGCTCTATCTCTCCATATTTCCATGCCGAGAATCTTTTTAGCTTCTCCTAGATCTTTCATCTCAAACTCGAGATTGAGTTGAGTCTTCAATCTTTCAATCTCAACTCTGCTCTTAGATGCTATTAGCATATCATCAACATATAAGAGCAAGTATATGAAAGTTCCATCTTGTAGCTTCTGAAAATACACACAATGATCAAATTTGCTTCTTGTATACCTTTGCCCTTTCATGAACTGATCAAATCGCTTGTACCACTGCCTCGGAGATTGCTTCAATCCATAAAGCGACTTTGTCAGTTTGCAAACCCAATTTTCTTTTCCAGCAACCTTGAATCCATCTGGCTGAGTCATATAGATTTCCTCTTCCAAATCACCGTGTAAAAACGCGGTCTTCACATCAAGCTGAACTAGTTCAAGATCATATTGCGCAACCAAGGCTAGCAAAATCCGAATAGACAAATGCTTCACAACTGGAGAAAACACTTCATTGTAGTCTATTCCTTCTTTTTGAGCGTAACCCTTTGCTACCAATCTAGCCTTGTATCGAATTTCATTTTTATCAGGAAATCCTTCCTTCTTTGCATATACCCATTTGCATCCAATTGCCTTCTTTCCCTTGGGTAGTGTCACCAACTCCCAAGTCTTATTTTTATGAAGAGACTGCATTTCTTCATTCATTGCTTGCTTCCACTTTACACCATCAGGGTTACTTATTGCTTCTGTGTAAGTAGAAGGAACATCATCATCTGCAATTGGAAGTGCATAGGCCACTATATCATCAAAGCGAGCAGGCTTACGAATCTCTCTTCTTGGCCTTTTATATGCAATTGAATCTTGTTGCTGTAGAGGTTCTTGGGTAGAAACCTCTTCATCATTTGTCCCTCCAATATTAGCTGGATCATCGTTAACCTTTTCAAGCTCCACCTGCTGTAAAGTACTACTGGTTTTGTCATCCTTTTGTGAATCCTTGTACTTTAACATGGTTGATTCATCAAAAGTCACATCTCTACTAAAAATAATCTTCCTTGTATCAGAACACTAGAGACGATATCCTTTTACTCCATCAGTTATACCCAAGAATAATGCTTTCTTTGCTCTTGGGTCTAACTTAGATTCTTTTACATGATAATATGCAGTGGAACCAAATACATGTAAAGAATCATAATGAGTAGCAGATTTACCAGTCCACATCTCCATAGGAGTTTTTCTATTTATTGCAGCTGATGGCAAACGGTTAATTAGATGGCACGCATATATAATTGCCTCAGCCCAAAATTCCTTGCCCAATCCAGCATTGGACAACATACATCGAACTTTCTCCAGTATAATTCAATTCATGCGTTCTGCCACCCCATTCTGCTGTGGTGTATCCCGAACAGTGAAGTGTCGCACAATGCCCTCATCTTGACATACTTGTAGAAATGGATCATTTTTGTACTCAGTGCCATTATCTGATCGAAGTCGTTTGACCTTTCGACCAGTCTGAGTCTCCACCATCTTTTTCCATTTCAAAAATGCATCCAAAACTTCACTTTTTCTTTTCATTAGATACACCCATACTTTTCTTGAATAATCATCAACAAAAGTAACAAAATAGTGCATACCTCCCAAAGAAGTCACTTTGGTAGGTCCCCACACATCACTGTGAACATAGTCCAGAATTCCTTTCGTATTGTGAATTGCTGGACCAAATTTTACCCTCTTCTGCTTGCCCAGAACACAATGTTCACAGAATTCCATTTTGCAAGAATTTGCACCTTTCAACAAGCCTTGCTTCGCCAATGTCTGCAAAGCTTTTTCACCAGCATGTCCCAATCGCATATGCCATAATCTAGTAGCCTCTGAATCTACATCTTTTGTAGAAACTGTTGATGTTGATCCAATAACTGTACTTCCATTTAAAAAATACAAGTTATTTCTTCTTGTGCCTTTCATCACCTTCAATTGCCCAGCTACTACTTTTAGTAATCCATCTCTCAAAGTGATTGCGAGCCCTTTAGATTCTAGGGCCCCTAATGAGATGAAATTTTTCTTCAGGCTAGGTACGTAGCGAACATCTGTCAAGACTTGGATTGAGCCGTCGTGATTCTTCAATTGGACTGTACCTACTCCCATTGTCTTACAAGCACTATCATTGCCCATAAGAACAATTCCACCTTCTAGCTCTTTAAGACTAGAAAACCAGTCCTTATTAGGACACATATGGTAAGTACATCCCGAATCCAAAATCCACTCATCCGTTTGACATACCATTGCCATGCCAACCAAGCTAAAGTCTGACTCCTCATCATGCTCCGCTACACATGCATTAGAAATAGCCTTGCCCTTTTATAACTTAGGACAATTCTTTTTCCAATGCCTTTTTCACGACAAAAGGCACATTCATCTTTGGCGGGTCTCCCTTTGGACTGTAATGACCCAAAATTCACGGGCATCGGAAAAGTACATTAACAGGCCTCCGTCTTAGTAAATCGAGTTCGAAATAATTACTAGAAATATTTATGAGTTTAGCGATGTGTTTGATTAGGTTTAAATTAGGTGAATTTAGCTTAATTTAGAGTAATTAGTAAAAATGACTAAATTGAATAAGGAGTAAAAGTTTAATTATAAATTAGTAGGAAATAATAAGGACCAAATAGGGAATTAAGCCTATTTGGGAAGATGAGGCGGCAAAGGAGTAAAAAAATCTAAGATTTTTACTTAGTTATATAGTATAATTTTGACAAGTGGATGGTAAAAAAATAAATAATAAATAAATTATTATAATATATTATTAGCAACTAAAACAAATAAAAGAAAGAAAATAAAGTAAAGAACAAAGAAAAGAAACAGAATAGGCAAACGAAAAGCAGGGGAAGGAAAGAAAGAAAGAAGAAAGAAAAGAAAAAGGGAGAATTAGGGTTTGAAGGTTTGAAAGTTTAATAGGTAAATTAATTTAGCCCTTTTTACTTAATTTTAATGTTTTAAAAGCTTTAGAACAAAGTTTTGATGAAATTAAATTAATATTTTGAAAGTTATTAGAATTCTAAATATTGTTCATGTTGAATAAAAAAATGAAATAGGGGTTTAATTGAATGAAATTCAAGTTAAAATAGATATAAGGATTGAATTGCAAAGTAAGCTATAAGTTTTGTGTTTTAGGGACTAAATTGAGGAAAATTTCGGAATTAAGAAAATATGTTGAAAATTTAATAGTTAAATTTGAGTTTAAATGAAATTTGAGTAGACATAAGGTGTGAATTGGTGTTATAAATTTGGTTATTAACAATTTTACATCAAAACAGTTTTGGGAAGTAGCAATGGTCTGACTTTGAAAATTCACTAAAAATTGTATAAATTGAACTAGAGGATGAAAAAAATATGTAATTAAAACTTATTGAGTCTAGTTTCTTATAGTATAAATAGTGTAAGCAATGAATTGATGAATCAAGAGATATTTGAAATTTTGTAAGACTGGTTCGGGGTGATTTCGAGATGCCCTGTTTTAACTTTGGAAAATCATTATAAATTGTACAAAAATTATTATGGAGTGTAATTTATATTTGTGAACTCCTTAATGAATCTAGTTTAAAAATAAGTAAACAAGAACCTTATTCGAGTTCTGTACAATGAGATAATTTATTTTTAGTAGAGAGAGGTCAGAACTGTCAAATGAAATAACAGGGGAGTATTTAATGAATAAACTGTACTAATTGGCTAGACCAAAAATTCTGAAAATCTTATGGTGAGAAGATATATGAGTCTAGTTTTAGGGAAAATTAGTGGATCTTAATTTGGAGTTTCCTAGCTCAAGATATAAATAATTTAGTAACAATTACTCAAGTAGACAGCTTAATGGTGAAATTATATATATACATTAAAAATGGTTAAATTTGCATGTTTAGGCTCATGGATTAAATTGAATTGTGTTATATTGATGATTATAAATTATTATTATTTTCGTAGTTAACAAAGAACCCAAGACATCGGCGCACAAAGGAAAGGAGAAAGCTATCGAGGATTAAAACGAGAAATTCACAGTTTGTATTACTATAATTCAAATTACTTTTTATTAAATGTTTTATATCAATTCTATATTTAATAAGTGAATTATAAGGTAAGTATTGATATTTGAGTTGAATGAGAATTGAATTGAATGGTGAATGTGTATGTATAATTGAATTGTAAATTGATTTGAATGTGAAAATTTTAATTGAAAAGTAATCTTGGAATGGAAATGAAAGTGAATTGAGAATTGAAATACCCTATTAACTAGTCGGGCTAAGTCGGATATAATTGGCATGCCATAGGATATGGAAGTGTACAGGATTTGCCGGCTTTATCGATCAGACACTTTATGTGTCGTATCAGGCACCTCGTGTGTCGTATCAAGCACCTCGTGTGTCGTATCAGGCACCTCGTGTGTCGTTTTAGGCACTTTATGTGTCGTATACTGATCAGGTACTATGTACCGTTTTAGGCACAATGTGCCGTACTGGTGTGTTTAGGTTGGAATCCGTGTATCCGTTAAAGTCCGAAATGTTAATAGGGTGAATAATTGGAATGAGAAGTTCAAATGAATTTGATCGACTGTACTAGTGAATACGAAAGAAATTAAAATTGTGGACTGAAAATTTAGATTGGAAATGAAATGCATGGATTTAAAATGATTGTGGTGATTAAAACCTGGTAAATGTGATTTGTAACTAAAATTGAATAATAGCTAAAGATTGTTTATTTATTGTTATTTAATGATAACTTAAAAAAAAAGAATTGTTATTTGATGCTGAGTTCTTATTTTATTTTTTTTAATTGCTATTGCAATTTGAATTATGGTAATACCACTGAGTATGAAATACTCAGCGTACAGTTGTTTCCGTGCGCAGGTTAATAGAAGTCTAGTGTACTGGTCCAGCATCCGAGTGATCCCGACTTCAGCGAAAAGATTTTGGGTGATGTTTTCTTTCTTAATTGAAAGTGGCATGTACTAGGTGTTGTATAAGTTATATAGATATACTTGTAAAGTTAGTTATAAGAATGGTATACCATATTTTGTTATTAGTTTGATAAAATGGTAAATATTATATTATATAATTTGGTATAAGTTGGAAGGAAAAAAAATGAATGAAGTTATTAGTTAATTTGGATTAATATTATGAATGTTTAGTTATTAAATGACTATGTTAATGAATTGGTTATGATTTAGATATATTTAGGTTTAAATTGTTTTTGATTGTGCCATTGGTTTTGGATTAGGTGGTTTTTGGTTTGAATTTGCAGGGGGTTTTATGTAAAAATTAAGAAGAAATGCTGTCGAAATTTTTGTAAAAAAATATATATATTTCCCTGAATACTCGAACAAGTCCCGTTTCATTCCACTTTAATACTTGTGTTGGGCTTCGAAAGTCCATTATAGGGACATAATTCTTCAATTATACTATGAATATTATAATAATTGTAAAATATCCATAAGTTGTCTGATATATCCGGTAATGCCTCGTAGCCCTGTTCCGGCGACGGTTTGGGGTTAGGGGGTGTTACATGGACTTTCCTCTTCTACCAGATTTGCTGCTGTGTGAACGACCTCTTACTGTTAAGACTTCTGCAGTTGTATCTCTGTGATCTCTTTTATCTTTTTTTCGAGTCTCAGATCTATACAACGCACTACAGACTGCATCAAATGTGATCGTGTCCTTCCCATGAAGCAATATGGTGGTAAGATGATCATATTCATCAGGAAGGGAATTCAACAACAATAATGCCTTGTCTTCATCTTCAAATTTCTCATCCAAATTTAGCAAGTCTGCTAAAATTTTATTGAATGAGTTTACATGGTCATTCATCGACATACCGGATGCGTACGTGAATCGATAAAGTTTCTTTTTCATATAAAGCCTATTTTCAAGACTTTTCGTTAGAAACTTTTCTTCCAGTGTATCCCATAACTTCTTCGCTGATGTCTCCCTCATGACAGAGTACTTCTGCTCTTTGGCCAAACATAGGCGGATTGTACCACACGCCTGTCTATTGATCTTGGCCCACTCCTTGTCATCCATCTTGTCAGGTTTTTCTTCAAGGGCTATATCTAGCTTTTGCTGACATAAGACATCCAGGATCTCACATTGCCACATACCAAAATTATTGGTACCGTCAAATTTCTCTACTTCAAATTTTGCATTTGTCACAGTAGTCCTTGCTGATGACGATGATGCTGCCATTTTTCTCCTCAATCCTAACTACTGTATACGTGAACAGTACAGTATATGTGAATAGTACCGTATACGTGAATAGTACTATATACGTGAATAGTGCCGTATACGTAAATAGTACCGTAAACGATCGTATTCCCCAAGTACGAATCTGGCTCTGGTACCAATTGTTGCGCGGAAGCGTGTGAAAGAGAAAAAATATTGTACTGAAAAATCACACTAAGTTCAATTCCCAGGAAAGAGAGGTAGATCACGAAGATCACTTAAATACCAAGTCTTTCCTAGCCAGAATATCCCTCTATCGTAATTTAATAGCACAATAAATCACTACAATCACTTTCACAAAATATGCAAAATAAATAATAAAGAACACCAGAATTTTAACGAGGTTCAGCAAATTTTGCCTACGCCCTCGGGCACTGCCAATATATTTCACTCCAAAAATTACAAGTGAAATTACAAATAGGGAAGAGAATAATGCCTTAAGTAGAGAATGGCAATTATGGGATGAAGAAAGTAAGAAATGGTTAGCCTATTTATAGTTGAGGTTCAAGGATCAACTTGCAATGTCCCTATACAATTAGGGACCAAAATTGCAATTATCCCATGCCAACTTTTAACCCAACTTGCCAACCAATCTTACTTTCTACTTTCGGTGCCCACCCTTTTTGACTTTTCAAATAATGGGTGGGTTCCAATAATATAGTATCATTAGTTGATGCTAGTGAAGTACATGCAAGTGACGAGGAAAAAAGAGTGTAGTTAAAGTCTGTTCTTTAGGGGAAACAAAGGTTGGAAATGAGGTGTCTGCTAACTATACCTGGTTACTGACATAATGGAGGATGACCAATAAGCATATTGATTCTTTATCTATTTTTTTTATCCAAGTACATATTTTTGTTTTGAAATTGCCAAGGAGAGATTAGTCCTAAACTTGGGAGAATTTTGAAGAATCTTTTGTTGTCTAATAAGCCCATTGCGGGTACTTTGTTGGAAAGCTTTGACAATTCATTTAGAGTAGAGACTTAAAGAATTCTCCAGTGAAATTTAGGTATTATGGAATATTGACGTAGAAATTAAGATACTCGATGTTGCAAGTTAATATGTGCATGTTCATTATTGTAACGCCCCCTTACCCGAGACCGTCGCCGGAGTCGAGCACGAGGCATTACTAAACTTATTTGAGCACTTAAACAAATTCAGACAAGCTGTCCAACTGCGTCATAGTTTCTTAAAAATTCATATCTCAAGTTCCAAAACTCGAAATCTAATTCCGTAAATTTTTCCTAAAACTAGACTCACATATCTATCTACAAATTTTTTTCTAGAATTTTGGTTGGGCCAATTAGTACAGTTTATTAGTTAAAGTCTCCCCTGTTTCAGGGTTTGACTACTCTGACCTCTGTGTATTTCGAATCAGATATCTCCCTGTACAGAGCTTAAATGACTATGCCGTTTGTTTCTAATAAAACTAGACTCAATAAGGAATCTGTACATATAAAGCATGACTTCTAATTATCTTTTAAAATTTATGGTGAATTTCCAAATTCAGAACAGGGGATCCAGAAATTGCTCTGGCCCTGTTCACAAAAATTTAAACATCTCATAAAATATAGATCATATACCTGTTTCGCGTCTTCCATATGAAAATAGACTCATCAAGCTTCGATTCCATAACTTATTCATTATTTAATTCCATTTCTACTATTTTTAGTGATTTTTCAAATTCTCATCTCTACTGCTGTCTGAATCTATTTATGGTAAATTTTACCTATTTCATGGTTTCCATGGATTAGCTAGCAATTTGACATACATAACACCAAATATGATCATGATTAGCCATTCCAATGGCTAATCATTACCAAGCATTTCCATACCACTCAATAACCATATCATAAGACCATATATACAAATAATTATAATGCTATACATGCCATACTCAAAATATACAAGTCATTATGCCAAGATGGTATACGGATAGTGTGAGTGGACCTCCGACCGTTCCCGATTTCCGAGCTAGCTTGTCAAAACTATAAGGAATGAAAAGGAGGGAGTAAGCACAAATGCTTAGTAAGTCCATATGAAATTAATAAGCAATTACCAACATGCTTTTAAGATAAAACACCACAATTGTACAATTTTTAATGATTTTCTAAAATCAGAACAGGGGATCTCGAAGTCATTCAAACTCTGTCTCACAACAATTTAAATATCTTATAACATAAAATCCAATTGCATGCACCGTTTCCTCTATATGAAACTAGACTCATCAGGCTTTAATCTCATATTTTATTCAGCCCTTAACTCAATTTCCACAATTTATGGTGAATTTCAAAAGTTACACTACTGCAGTAATCCAAAACTGCCAAGGCCATATTTATTCATTCACCACTATTATTCACTAAATCCATACAATATCATTTCATCCATCATGGTAAGAACACATAATTATGCTTCATAAGCATAGATCCATAATCTCAATGTCATCAAGTATCAAGAACTTATTCCAAATTGTGTCATTTTCATAGTATTCACCAATTCTTAATCTTTCGGGTCATTTACATTTTCGTTCATAATCAAATTAGGGAACAACTATGGAATTGAGTACCTCATTATCACAATGCATAGTAAAATTATGGTCTTGCACATAGTCACATATCACATACCGAGGCCATAGCCCAGCCATGGTCTTATACGGATCACATATCACACTGATGCCATATCCCAGATATGGTCTATACAGTAGCACATATCACATTTCTCCGAAGCCATAGCCCAGCTATGGTCTTATATGGAAATCACATTTCACATGCTGCCATGGTCCAACCATGGTCTTTTCCGTCGATTCGTCTTAGCCACTGAATGAAAGTACTCAAGTCCGTTGTTCCATTTAATTTGTACTTTTATTCAAATATCATTTTACAATTATCACAGTTTAATGACATTTTATATACAATAATATACTATATTATTCATGAAATTTTCATTTCAAAACATTAAATTACACATTGCATTATTAAAAATCATATGAACTTACCTCGATATAAAATATTAGCAATCGAGCCTATTCCTCGTAAACTTTATTTTCCCTGATCACGACTTGAATCTCGTTCTCTTGATCTATAATATAAATATTTCTACTCATTAGCATTTATTTGATTCTACTTCACTTCACAATTTATGCTGTTCAAATTCAAATTACACTTTACCCTAAAATTTCAGTTTTTACAATTTAGTCCCTACTCAATTCACCCATCAATTGAACTAATTTTTTCTCAATAACACTTTATTTTATCATTATAAATTATTTCAAACCTTTGATATTCTCAATTTCAACACCAACATCTAATTCACAACTTTTTCACAATAAGGTCCTAAATACCATTTCTATCAAAATGACTTAATAAAACAACCTTAATATGAAATTAGAACTTCAATTTCATAATAATTCATCATATACTACCCTTACTCAGCCAGGGTAACTTCCAATTTCACCCATCAAATCAAAAACTAATGAATTAGATGATTGGACCTAATTGTAAAAGTCACCAAAACATAAAAATTACTAAGAAATAGTAAAAATTGAATTACATGGTGTAAAAATATGAAAAACCAGCATAGGAGACCTGGTACGACGTTTCTGGCTGAGAAAGATGAAGAAATGTCTAGATTTTTAATTACATCATTATTTAATTACTAACTTTTATGCTATTTCCAATTTTGCCCCTTGTTCACATTGTTTTCTTGCTTATTTCATACCCAAACCGTCCAGCCATTAACCTTTGGGTCTAATTGTTCTTTAAATCCATCTTTTTAAATACTTAAGCTATTTAATCACATCTCACAATTTTACAATTAGTTCAATTTAGTCCTTTTCACCTAATTAACTACCGAAATCTTAAATTTCTTGACGAAACTTTAATACTAACTTATTTACACTCCATAAAAATTTATAAAAATATTTATTGCTCGGTTTATGAATTCGAGGTCTCAATACCTCGTTTTAGACCCAATTTACTTATTAAATTCTTTTCTCTCTTTTTTTTTACACAAAATTCACTAATTCAAAATTCTTCTAAATTCACACTTGACTCATAAGTATTAATTTATTAAATTTTTAAACATACTTGTCGGATTTAGTGATCTCAAATCACTGTTCCGATATCACTGAAATTTGGGCCGTTACAACTCTCCCCCCTTTAGGGATTTTGTCCCCGAAAATCTTACCAGAAAAGTGGTCTTCACTTAGATTCCTCAATTTCATATTCGGTGCTGAAGAACTTTCACTCAGGCGGTGCCTCCAATATATCTCTTTAATTTCTCATATATTCTGAAAGCTTACGGACTCATCTCTTAATTTTCTTAAATTTTCAACCCTTCTCAGTTTCCCATGATATCATGACATAAAACCTGTATCTCAACTTGATTTAATGGAGACCGAAATTCCAAGAAATCCAACAATCAAAGAGAGCTGAAATTCCATGAATCTGATGAGTAGGAATTCATTCAATACCGATATGATTTATAGATCTCGCCAAACATTTAAGAATAGGATACATCACATTTTCCTCTTTCCGCCATAGAAATAATTCTGATATGGCCTCAAGAATAATCCTTTTCATTTCCATCCCAATATCAACACTGGCAAGGATAATTTTGATAGATCCCAATGCTCGGCTTTAACCTCTTTAATAACTCAGATTTATGGAACATCGAATGCTCTAAACTATCACATTACCTCACTGTCTTGAAACATATCACAATTCATACAACAGTGCATTACTGAAAGTCAGGAAGTCTTTGCTCAATGTAGACTAGTCTAGTTCAGACGCTTCGGTTACCAATATTCTCATCTATCCGAACTCTGTCAACATGTAATAAACTTTTCAGCTTTCACAAGACGAAAACCTTATCATTCATAGTGACTTTAACTAATATCCAACTTTTCTAATAAATATACACTTCTCGTTCAGACTATTTACTCTTTTATCACACAAAAATGAAATTCTATTATCAAACTTGAGAAAAATAATCCTGACATAATTGTCACACGAAATCTTTCAAATAAATAATTCACCATACCGACTGAAACTCGCGCTTTTATCACCTATGCCTTTACTGATGTCAAATCCTTACACAGAAATTAGAAAAAAAAATCCCAATACTAAAATCACCACATTACCAAGATCAAATTAGAAGTATAGTCATATTTGACATGATTATCACAAGTGAAGAACGACTTCGAACATGAGTCGTAATTGACAAATTATGGAGCAAAGATAAGAAGAAAACCGAATAAAGAAATCCAAGATAGAGAAACCCAGAATAAAGAAATCCAGAATAAAGAGATCCAGGATAAAGAAACCCAAGATACGATACTATGCCGGAGAATCGAAAACCAAGCTCATAGAGAAAATACAGAATACCCCGATAATTCTTCAAAGAAAGAAAGTCTAAAAGAAAACATCATTTAATCCCACTAGAGCCAAATATAACAAGAACAATATATCTTCCCATACATATATATCAGATGAAGCATCAAGTAGAAGAAACAAAATCATAATATCATACGTATTCTTTCATCAATTCTTATCAGACAAAATGAAATAGAATACCCGATGAAATAGAGCAATATAAATTATAAACCAGTCAGACTACCAATGCTTTCATCCAACACCAGGATTAAAAGACATTCTCATATAACAAAAATTTCTTCAGAAGATCAATAGCCATAGAAATATTCTAAGAACGGGTAAACACATAGAACATCTCAAAAGAGACTGCTAAATCTGCCCAGTCATAACTATCACACTCAGATAGTTCACATTTCAAATATCATTTCCCTAACTAGTTCTGCCGTCACAAATTTCATATTAAACCATTCACTAAAGAAGGCCAGCTCTGAATAAATTTCGATTTACTCTTTTCTCAACCTTGCACCTGAGTAATTCGATTTACCAAAGAGAATTCCTTCTCTAATTGGGACAGTGCATAACTCCAATAATCTTTACATCAATCCGATACTTTACTGTCTCAGACTTTACTTATCAGCTCATTTTCAATCTCTGATCATACTTATAATTATTCTATCACTGAACTCTTTGGGTTCTCAACTGGAAACTTATTCAATACAAATCTCATGAAATTCCATTATAAGTACCACTTCGGTAAGGGGAGGGGTTGTAGGACCTCTGACTGGACTTTCTTATACATACACATATGACACAACTTCCATCATCATAGCAACATCATCAAAATCATATCATTTATTCAGGCAATGCAATATTCATGTTGGCTTACTCAAATTTTCCCATTGTCCCATTTAGACAATATACTTATGCATACATTCTATGTTTTCTAGATAACTTTACTTATCCATTCATTTATTTAAATTAATTCATGTTCATGACATCATATAAGGCCAAACAAACACAGATATTTGCATCACAATCACAACTTTCATTTCGTGCATCATCATGTACATATCATTACAATCATATAATTCAGTCCAACAATTTAACATAGATAAGTTCATTTCATTATAATCCTTTATCTCATAAAAATTATATATCATTAACATTCATCAACATTCAACGTCCAATCAAGGCCAGGACATTTTCATTCGTATCATGATATTATGACCTTTATTCATACCTCTACTACTTTCTATTTTTTTTTCCGTTCATCTTATCAAGTAAGCCACATACACTACATCATATGAGTATTAAGCAAATATGGATATTTATCATAACATGAACTTTCATCTCACATATTATCACATATGTATCATAAACTTTTATTCATACTTTCTGAACCGAGACTTATCATAATCATAACTTTACTCAAATACCTTCACATAATATTGAACATGGTCAGCGCAGCTCGGTTGGAGAGTACCCTGTATAAATAAGACGGTACTTATACGCGTCGGAAAACATCACACTATCACAGATCAGTGGCATGGCATGTATAGCTAAACTTTTACACATACTAAGTTAGTCCGAGAACCGACTAAACCTGCTCTGATACTAATAAATGTAATGCCCCCTTACTCGAGACCGTCGCCGGAGTCGAGCACGAGGCATTACTAAACTTATTTGAGCACTTAAACAAATTCGGACAAGCTGTCCAACTGCGTCATAGTTTCTTAAAAATTCATATCTCGAGTTCCGAAACTCGAAATCCAATTCTGTAAATTTTTCCTGAAACTAGACTCATATATCTATCTACTAATTTTTTTCTAGAATTTTTGGTCTGGCCAATTAGTACATTTTATTAGTTAAAGTCTCCCCTGTTTCAGGGTTCGACTACTCTGACCTCTGTGTATTACAAATCAGATATCTCCCTGTACAGAGCTTAAATGACTATGCCCTTTTTTTCTAATAAAATTAGACTCAATAAGGAATCTTTACATATAAAGCATGACTTCTAATTATCTTTTTAAAATTTATGGTGAATTTCCAAATTCAGAACAGGGGATCCAGAAATTGCTCTGGCCCTATTTCACAAAAATTTAAACATCTCATAAAATATAGATCATATACCTATTTCGCTTCTTCCATATGAAAATAGACTCATCAAGCTTCGATTCCTTAACTTATTCATTATTTAATTCCATTTCTACTATTTTTAGTTATTTTTCAAATTCTCATCTCTACTGCTGTCTGAATCTATTTTATGGTAAATTTTACCTATTTCATGGTTTCTATGGATTAGCTAGCAATTTGACATACATAACACCAAATATGATCATGATTAGCCATTCCAATGGCTAATCATTACCAAGCATTTCCATACCACTCAATAACCATATCATAAGACCATATATACAAAATGATTATAATGCTATACATGCCATACTCAAAATATACAAGCCATTATGCCAAGATGGTATACGGATAGTGTGAGTGGGCCTCCGACCGTTCCCGATTTCCGAGCTAGCTTGTCAAAACTATAAGGAATGAAAAGGAGGGAGTAAGCATAAATGCTTAGTAAGTCCATATGAAATTAATAAGCAATTACCAACATGCTTTTAAGATAAAACACCACAATTGTACAATTTTTAATGATTTTCTAAAATCAGAACAGGGGATCTCGAAGTCATTCAAACTCTGTCTCACAACAATTTAAATATCTTATAACATAAAATCCAATTGCATGCACCGTTTCCTCTATATGAAACTAGACTCATCAGGCTTTAATCTCATATTTTATTCAGCCCTTAACTCAATTTTCACAATTTATGGTGAATTTCAAAAGTTACACTACTGCAGTAATCCAAAACTGCCAAGGCCATATTTATTCATTCACCACTATTATTCACTAAATCCATACAATATCATTTCAACCATCATGGTAAGAACACATAATTATGCTTCATAAGCATAGATCTATAATCTCAATGTCATCAAGTATCAAGAACTTATTCCAAATCGTGTCATTTTCATAGTATTCACCAATTCTTAATCTTTTCGGGCCATTTTACATTTTCGTTCATAATCAAATTAGGGAACAACTACGGAATTGAGTACCTCATTATCACAATGCCATAGTAAAATTATGGTCTTGCACATAGTCACATATCACATACCGAGGCCATAGCCCAGCCATGGTCTTATACGGATCACATATCACACTGATGCCATATCCCAGATATGGTCTTATACAGTAGCACATATCACATTTCTCCGAAGCCATAGCCCAGCTATGGTCTTATACAGAAATCACATTTCACATGCTGCCATGGTCCAACCATGGTCTTTTCCGTCGATTCGTCTTAGCCACTGAATGAAAGTACTCAAGTCCGTTGTTCCATTTAATTTGTACTTTTATTCAAATATCATTTTACAATTATCACAGTTTAATGACATTTTATATACAATAATATACTATATCATTCATGAAATTTTCATTTCAAAACATTAAATTACACATTGCATTATTAAAAATCATATGAACTTACCTCGATATAAAATATTAGTAATCGAGCCTATTCCTCGTAAACTTTATTTTTCCCTCGATCACGACTTGAATCTCGTTTCTCTTGATCTATAATATAAATTATTTCTACTCATTAGCATTTATTTGATTTCTACTTCACTTCACAATTTATGCTGTTCAAATTTCGAAATTACACTTTTACCCTAAAATTTACAGTTTTTACAATTTAGTCCCTACTCAATTCACCCATCAATTGAACTAATTTTTTTATCAATTAACACTTTATTTTATCATTATAAATTATTTCAAAACCTTTGATATTCTCAATTTCAACACCAACATCTAATTCACAACTTTTTCACAATCAGGTCCTAAATACCATTTTCTATCAAAATGACTTAATAAAATAACCTTAATATGAAATTAGAACTTCAATTTCATAATAATTCATCATATACTACCCTTACTCAGCCAGGGTAACTTCCAATTTCACCCATCAAATCAAAAACTAATGAATTAGATGATTGGACCTAATTGTAAAAGTCACCAAAACATAAAAATTACTAAGAAATAGTAAAAATTGAACTTACATGGTGTAAAAATATGAAAAACCAGCATAGGAGACCTGGTACGACGTTTCTGGCTGAGAAAGATGAAGAAAATGTCTAGATTTTTCAATTACATCATTATTTAATTACTAACTTTTATGCTATTTCCAATTTTGCCCCTTGTTCACATTGTTTTCTTGGTTATTTCATACCCAAACCGTCCAGCCATTAACCTTTGGGTCTAATTGCTCTTTAAATCCATCTTTTTAAATACTTAAGCTATTTAATCACATCTCACAATTTTACAATTAGTTCAATTTAGTCCTTTTCACCTAATTAACTACCGAAATCTTAAAATTTCTTGACGAAACTTTAATACTAACTTATTTACACTCCATAAATATTTTTAAAAATATTTATGGCTCGGTTTATGAATTCGAGGTCTCGATACCTCGTTTTAGACCCAATTTACTTATTAAATTCTTTTCTCTCTTTTTTACACAAAATTCACTAATTCAAAATTCTTCTAAATTCACACTTGACTCATAAGTATTAATTTATTAAATTTTTAAACATACTTGTCGGATTTAGTGATCTCAAATCACTGTTTCGATATCACTGAAATTTGGGCCGTTACAGTAATCTATTCGGATAGGAATGAAATGGGCTAATTTTGTCAACCGATCAACGATGACCAAATTGAATCTTTCTTAGTGGGGGTTAAAGGTAACCCACTAACAAAATTCATCGTTACCAGCTCCCACTTCCGCTGAGAAATTTTAATTGGCTGATGCAATCCGGAGGGCAACTGATGTTCAGCCTTAACCTTTTGACACGTCAGACAGTGGGATACAAAGGCGGCTACCTCCTGTTTCAGTTTGGGCCACCAATAAAGCTCTCGGAGATCTCGATACATTTTGTTCCTACAAAGATGCATAGCATAGGGGCTACTATGCGCCTCCTGTAGGATCGAATGCCTCAACTCTTTATCATTAGATACACAAATCTGACCTTTGAAGCACAACACATTATCGATGTTCAAGTTAAAATCAAAAGTCTCGTTCGAACTAACATGTTACAATCGCTGAACTAAGGACTCATCAGTCAACTATTTAGCTCGAATATGCTCCACCTAAATTGGTTTAACCTATAATTCTGCTAACAACCCCCCATCTTCAACCAAACTCAGACGAGCTAACATTGATCTCAGATCAGTAATCGCTCTACGGCTAAGGGCATCAGCTACCACATTAGCCTTACCGGGGTGGTACTCTATCCTGCAATCATAATCTTTAAGTAATTCAACCCATCTGCACCATCGAAGATTTAATTCTTTTTGAGTTAACAAATATTTGAGACTTTTTTGATCGGTGTAAATGATACACCTTTCACCATAGAAATAGTGTCTCTAGATCTTCAGAGCAAACACAACCGCAGCCAGCTCAAGATAGTGTGTAGGGTAGTTACCCTTGTAAGTAACTATTTGACCACATTGCATATGCACACATCCTAACCCGACATGTGATGCATCACTGTGTACCAAAAATTCCCGACTTGATTTCGGTTGAACTAAAACAGGAGCCTGTGTTAGAACAGACTTGAGCTTATCAAAACTAGACTACTGTGCCTCAGATCACACAAACAGAGCACCTTTGCGTAAAAGTTTCGTTAAAGGTGACACAATTAAAGAAAATCCCTCAACGAATCGTTGGTAATAACCGGTTAAACCCAAAAAACTACGAAGCTCAACTGTTTCCATTCAACTATAGCTTCTATTTTCTTGGGATATACTCGGATCCCTTCCACAATTACCACATGATCTAGAAAAGTGACTTCCTGTAACCAAAACCTGCACTTATTGAACTTGACATACAACTATTTTTTCGGAGTAGTTGAAGTACAGTACGAAGGTGATTATCATGTTCAATTTTAGTTTTGGAGTAAATTAGGATGTCATCGATAAAACCACTACAAACTAATCCAAGTGCGGCTGGAACACCTGATTTATTAAGTCTATAAAGGCTGTCGAAGCATTCGTCAAATCGAAAGGCATCACCAGGAACTAGTAATGTCCGTAATGAGTCCTGAAGGCGGGTTTGTACACATCAGTCTCTTTGACTTTGAGCTGATGGTAATCGGAGAGCAGATTAATTTTGGAGAAGATGGATGCTTCTCGAAACTGGTCAAACAAGTCGTCAATCGTCGGTAATGGGTACTTATTCTTAATTGTCAACTTGTTCAACTATTTATAGTCTATGGATATCCTCATCGACCCGTGTTTTTTCTTAACAAACAGTACCGATGCCACCATAGAGACATGCTCGATTGGATAAACCTTCTGTTGAGAAGTTCATGAAGCTGCGCTTTTAGCTCGATTAGCTCTTTCAGTGCCATGCGATAGGGTGCAATGGACACCGGAGCTGTACCTGGTAACAGATCAATACCGAATTCCACCTCCCAATCCAGAGGTACCCCAGGCAATTTCTCAAGAAAAACATCCGACGATTTCTGCACAGTATGAATGTCTCACGCAGAAAGCTTTGCGGGAACAGAATCGAATACGTAGGCAATGTATGCCTTGTACCCCTTTCGGACTAACTTATCTGCTACAAGAGCAGAGATTACATTAGAGAGGTAAACTTGGCACTCACTGACCATTACTACTTCATCATTCTCATTCGTTCTTAGAGTAACTCTCTTGGTTGCACAATCCAGACTGACCCGGTATTCTATAATCCAGTTCATTCCCAGAATCAAATCAAACTCATTAAAGGGTAATTTCATCAGGTCAGCTGGAAATACCAGACCTTGGTGCTCTAGGGGTACCTACCTATAAATTTTATCAACTTGAATTGACTGACCCAAATGACTAATCACAGAAACTCTCTAGCAATATTTTTTAGCAATTAAACCCAGATTTGTAGGAACAACATTAGCTATGTACGAGTGAGTAGAGCCAATATCAATGAGAGCATAGTACAGAATAGAATTAATAAAAAAGGCACCTGCAATGATTTTAACATCATCGTTCTTCTCGCGGTGTCTCACCACATAAACCAGTGCCGGCTAACGAGCCGTAGTTTGACTTACACCTTTACCTGATGCCCTCTGTCGTCTCATCGTACTATTATTGCCTCTACCAGTACTGCGACCTCTAGGTGGTTGCTGAACCATTCTCGGAGGTTGAACAAAACTCAGAGTCAAAGTTTGTATCGCAACTAGCACCTAATTTGGAAGACGAGGGTAGTCTCTAACTCAATGCTCTATCGACCCACAACAGAGGCATGCTCCTAACTTCCTCCAGCACTCTCTTGGATGGTGTTTCCTAACATCACTGCGTAGTTGAATCTCAGTTATTACAGTCGGTGTATTGGCCATCGGGGGCCGGTCAAACTCGTCTGCTTCTTAGGGCGCTGACCAGAACCAGAATGGCCCGAATCCCTCTTAATCTTGCTCTGATCCCTCTCACGATCATGCCACTCGCGCTTAGCACGCTTCACTTCTTCTACTATCTTTGCTTTGTCAACCAGAACCGTAAAAATCCACTCCCTCTAAGGAGTTATTAGAACCCGCAGATCAAGTCTCAATCCCTCCTCAAATTTTACGCACTTGTCGTAGTCAGACACTGCCAAAGTCAGTGCATACCTACTCAGTCGCAGAAACTCGGCTTCATATTCAACCACAGATCGGGCGCCCTGAACTAGGCTCATAAAATCATATTGGTGAGCCTTAATATAACTCACCCCTACATACTTGCCCTGGTAAACGTTCTTGAAATAATCGCAGTTAACCTGTTCAAACTGAGCACATTGCTCAACTGTCAACCATCATTGGTAAGCTTCGTCCCGAAGTAGGGATACAGCACCCCTCAATTTCTGAGTGAGAGTACAGTCAAAATCAGTCATAATACGCTTGGTAGCCTAGAGCTAATATTCAGCAACAGTAGGAGCAACTCCTATGACGCCCTTGAATAATTCAGTCCCATTCGACCAGAGTCGCTCAGTAATCTACCCTCGGCCTCCTGATCTTGAATGGGTCCTTGCGACCCTTGCCAGTGCTCAAATTATGGCCTTAGACATTGCGTCATCTCCAGTTGTTGAAGTTTGAGACCCCGTCTCAGTAGTGGGGGTACCAACTGTCTCCTTGGTCTCTAGATTGGGCATACTACCCATAGAGGATGACTCTACTCGAGCTCCTCCTCGGCGTCCTTGACGCCCCCGAATACCACGTCCACGACTACCGCGTGAACTCATTATGACAACCTAGCTATAATGTCAGAGTGCACGGATCAATTCAGACATCCAATAGGATGATTTCACTAGTTCATATTAAAACATTTAACCACTTTATAATAGAACAAAAATACTTGCAGGGTCAGCATCAGAGGCTTGGTCATTCACTAAAGTTTTAGTTTTTCCATATTAACTCAGATACTAAGTTATCACCAAACTACTGTTCTCACACATTATGAGCCAAAAACAGTTTGAGTGTCGACAAATCTAGCTCAGACACCACTAAATGTAACACCCTAAACCCGGCCTAGACGTCCAGTCTATGTTTAAGAAGTCAAATTATTGATACTCAAATACCACACATATAACACAATAATACTAAACCATACGTCACATAATATTAATTACAAAGATTAGCTAAGTATATAATCTTCCACAGTCCTACTATCATAGTTTACCAAAATTCCTAAAGTAGTATTTAAAAGAAAGATAAAAGCTTAACCAAGCTTCTGAGGTGCCGACCCGTCCAAGACTAAGAACCACTTGAAAACCAGCCAACAATAAAGTGAGTTGTGAACTCAGTGCATAAAGAAGTTTGTTAACATAAATGATTCAAAGATTCGATCTGATAACAGAAATATTTCTAGTTCAAATCTAAGACAGATTAATTTCGGATGCAGAAACAATTTCAGTGTCATATATAGAACAGATCAGAGTCAGATGCAGATATTCTTAACCCTTATCCATTACACACCATCTTCGATCATCCCAACACACCGTTAAGGGTGTTCAATGCCCAATCAACCCTACACACCATAAAGTGTCTGTCTTACACGTTTACAGAAACGTAACTTAACTACTCAATCGTAATGCGATAAAACACCGGAATCAGAGTTATACATATGGTGGCTTAGCCACTAATTTAGAGCAGATCACTTTCTTCTTCATAATATCTCAAGCCATGCATATGTAAAGAACCAATATCTACAATATGTATTTAGTTATTCTAAATTATTGTACAAGTAGATAGCACAGTTTAATGTTAGACTAAGTATCACAGTGCACATACAGGTATAAAATTTATGTATATATCACAGGGTATCAGAGAGTTCTCATTCAGTCAAATTCAGACTATTCATACCTTGGGGACATCAAAATCAGTCTTAAGTAACATTTACGGCCTCAAAAATAATTTTCGATCATTTTTTTATATGCAACACAGTTTGGACACTCGCCCATGTCCTTGTTATGTGGTTCACACGTCCTGGACACACAGTCATGTTCTTGTGTCAGGGTCAAAGTGCAAAGCCCGTGACCAAGGCACAAAATGCACTCCTTGAAGGTTTGTTAATAAAATAGGGATCATTTAGCCCACGAGAATTGACTCGATTCAAAGAACTATTGGAGAAGCGTGTTAGATTAAACTTGGTTAGCCTGATAATGAAGATATGGCAACTTAGGCTATTATGTTAACTAATATTAGAAGATTGATAGGAATCATATCTCGTAAAGATTAGATTAGATTTGATATGACATATATTGTAAACCCCTAAAATCAAGGGATATGGTTAATCTCGTCCGTCGATTTTGGGGGAGCTCAACTATAAATAGAGAGCCCCCCGTCACTTGAAAGATATTTCATTGTATGTTGAATTCTTAAGAGTAATAGAATTATGAGAGCATTTGCTCAAACACCATGTGTGTGTACTTTTCTATGGTTTTCTATTGTTCTGTGTGGCTTCTTTTGGAATAAGTTAGCTTCCACTATATAAATTGGTACCTTGAAGGAGTTCTTAAGGAATCCTCACTAGAGTAAAGGTTGACTTAGGCGAGTTTGGACGAGTGGATCGCCTAAGGCCACATGAATCGCGAGACGAAAGGTCTAGCCTCGTGACAAGTGGTATTTAAACTATTGGTTCGAAGGTACTATTGGGATGTAGAAAGAAGTTGTTAGTCAAAGTGGGCCAATGAAGACTTGAAGAAGGGCCAGAAAAGATAGTCGATTGAGGGATTTATTGTTAGCTTTGGAGGATTGAGTTGTCACTCTCAATGAGTCCACAGAGGAGGTCAAAGAGAGGATTGGTGATGTCAATGATAGACTCAATGATGGGTTGTAAATAATGTAATAGCAGCTCAAGGAATTTGTGTGGGATACTATCGGTTCCTCGAAGAATGAACTAGCTGGGAAGGACGATGCTCTCAAGGCTATGGTGACAGCTTTGAAGAAGATCAATGAGCTTAAGGGGGAGCTCAAGATTTTTAAGGCTGCCATAGGTAATGGAATGTTAGCTTCAAAGCCGAAGCAACAAGCAATGGATGTGCCCAAACCAAAAGTGTTTAAAGAGGCAAGGTCCGCAAGTGAAGTGGACAACTTTCATTGGGCCATGGAGCAATACTTTCGTACGATGAACATGGAGGATGATGCGACAAAGGTAAATATTGTTGCTATGTATTTTACTGATGTTGCTTTGTTATGGTAGCGATGTAGGTCTACTGATGTGAGACGTGGTGGGATCGAGATTGGGACTTGAAAAGAGTTTTGAAAGGAATTTAAGGTACAGTTTTACCCCGAGTATGTCGAGGATGAAGCTTGAGCAAAGTTACGGTGGCTTACGAATTGAGGCACGGTTAGGGAGTATGTATGGGAGTTCAGTAAACTCATGCTTCAGATCTCTGATTTGAGCTAGAAGGAAGCATTTTTCTCCTTTACAGATAGGTTAAAACCATGGACGAAGCAAGAATTACAACATCGAGGAGTTCAAGAACTTACCAATTCTATGATGGTAGTGGAGTCCATAGTGGAACTTATTCCGAGAAAAGTCATGTTTGAATCTTCCAAGCCTAACAGGAGGGGCAATTGTGGGTACCATGAGGAAGATGAAGAGGGATAGCTATTATGACAACGGTAGTAGTAGCGACGGTGATAATGGGGAACTATGAAATGGGAAGTTAAGACCTAATAGCCCCAAAGAAAAGAGGGAAAAGTTATAATGCTACTTTTGTAAAGGACCGCACATGAAGAGGGACTACCCAAAGGTATCTTCAGTTTCGGCTATCAAGTGGAATGATGAGCCGAAAGAGGCGAAGCCTATTGCGAAAAATACATCGACGGTCAATTCGATGGTGCTCATTCTAAAGAAAAGGAATGGTGGAGATGGGTTGATGTTTGTAGACATCAACATTGCAGGTCAAAAGAAGAGTGCTCTTGTGGATACAGGAGCATCGGACTTGTTCATATCAGAAAAGACTGCGGGGAAACTTGGTCTCTCAATTAAGGAACCGAATAGGAATCTCTGCATCTATAGGCCGATTAAATTTATATTATCACTGGTCCATTATAAAAAATTATTGTGCCAATGCATCGAGATATGAAGGTGGGGACAAAGTTGTTGTCGTTAATCTAACTAGTCGAGGATGTTTCGTATGAGAGGAATATTGACTCGATAGAATAGAATACTACGAAAGCCCCTTTAGAAGTGTTAGTGGTGCAAGAGATCGATATGAAGCTTGCAGATTCGACTGTAGAGCTGACATCTTTGAGAAATGTGGGTTGTGTATCGGGCTTCGAGGGAAAAGGAGCGATGTAAAAATAGTCGGGACGAGTAAATGCTGTGAGTAAGGTATATTGCGAACACCTTGATAGTGTTTTGAATTTTGACTTGTTGGATTGGCAAGGTCGTAGGGGGTCCTTTCAAAGTTGATAAGCAAGGAGGCCAAGGGATTGTGGGCAATACGAAGCCAAGGTGTGAGAATCAAGGCGATTCAAAAGGGAAAAAGTCAAAATTGGGGTAAGTTAGAGCGAAGACTTTTTGCCAACGAGATGTACCAACGAGTGTAACGGTTCAAGCTAAGAAACGATGAAAGCCGAGGCAAAAGTTTTGAAAAAAGGGACAACCCGATCGCAAGGCAAGTCGAGAAGAAGCTAAGGCAACGAGAGGGTTCAGAGGTGAATCAAGTTAGTGCCATTTTGAAGTCGCAACGAGGGTATTGCGAGAATGGGTGAGGGAGATGTCACGGGTCAAAGTGCAAAGCCCTTGACCATGGCAGAAGATGCGCCCCATGAAGGTCTGTCAATAAGATGAGGATCATTTAGCCCACGAGAACTGACCCGATTCAAAGAGCTATTGAAGAAGCCTGCCAGATTAAAGCCTGGTTGGCCTGATAATGAAGATATGACAACTTAGGCTATTATGTTAACTAATCTTAGAAGATTGATAGGAATTATATCTTGTAAAGATTAGATTAGATATGATATGACATATCTTGTAAATCCCTAAAATCATGGGATATGGTTAATCTTGTCCGTCGATGTAAATTAATCCTGTTCGTCAGTTTTGGGGGAGCTCAACTATAAATAGAGAGCCTCCCCCTTACTTGAAAGGCATTCCATTGTATGTTTAATTCTTAAGAGTAATAGAATTTTGAGAGAATTTACTCAAACACCTTGTGTGTGTTCTTTTCTGTTGTTCTTTGTAGCTTCTTTTGGCATAAGTTTGCTTCCGCTATATAAATTGGTGCCTTGCAGGAGTTTTTAAGGAATCCTCTCTTGAGCCAAGGCTGATTTAGGCGAGTTTGGATGAACGGATCGCCTATGGCCCCATGGATCGCGAGACGAAAGATCCAGCCCTGTGACACTTGCCCGTGTGACACACACGACCTGGGCACATGCTCATGTGCTCGCTTGTGTTGTCCTAAGTCACAAACAGATATTGTCACAAACAGATATTGTCACAAACATGCTCGTGTGAACTCTACACTAATATTGTCACACACGGCCTGGACACACGTCTGTGTGCCTTGCCCGTGTGACTCCAAATTGATGAACAGTGAGTTACACAGCCAGCCACATGGCCGTGTGGTGTCGACAACCATCATTTTTGGCGACCAAAACTTACAAAAATTAAGAGTTTTCGGTATGCACCTGGGGAGATTTCAAAGCAAAAATAATAAGAGAGTCTTCGAAGCCTAAACGACCATCCAATAATTCAATCAACTAACTTTATCGACAATAACGCACATTTTACACATAATACTTTATGTCGAAGGTTTTGACATGAAACCTTCAATAAAATCAAACTTACTGGAAAGTCAACAACAGTCGCTCAATTTATTGAGTTGAGGTTTGCTACTCCCGACACCTCTGCCTACGAGGAAACTAAGCGACTAATTATCAAAGATTACACAATACGCTTGAGATGCATAATTCAAAACATAAACCCCAAAATTTAACGAATTGATAGTGAAACTTACTAACCTTTCTATCAATGTAATTAACGGTGTATAACTTCGTCTAGACCCATACTTATGTATGATCGTGATCAAAATGAAGAAGAAATTAAAGAATCGAAATGAAAAAGAAAGGGAAGTAGGAAAAGAAATAAATAAAAGACAGCAACAAAACAAAAAAAACGAATGGAAGATGACGAAATTTTTAATTCCTAATAACTTCTAGTCAGATACTAGCACTTAGTAAAAAGAATGTTCCTTATCGCATACCCTAGGATTCAAACTTGGAACCAGACAGAATACAAATAGATGCTTAACCAGTGAACCAAAAGGCTCATTCTTGTCACATGTTTACATTAAATTGAAGTTAATTATATAACACGTGGGTAAGAGTTGTTTAAAAAAAACAAAACAGTTAATGACGTGACTCAAACTCAAAACCCTAATCACAAAAGCAGAACACACAACCACAGATATAGAGACTTAATTACTGCAAATTCTCACAATTAATTTCTCAAAATTTGTGGGGTGTTACCAATTAAGCTACAAATTGGTGAGTGGAAAGGAAATGAAGACTTTGAGGTAATTCATTTGATTATGACTTCATGCTTGGCTTGAATTTCTTAACAAGATTAATGTCCTTTGGTTCGTTTTGTCAATAGTATATGAATTTCAAATAATTGACAACAATAATGCGTTGTGTCGGTGAGTTGAGACATAAGGGATGAAACTAAAGTAATCTCGACAATCCAACTAGCCAAGGATGTTCCATGTGGTGGGAATAGTGACTCAGTAGTTAGAGTGCTACGAAGACCCTCCTAGAAGTGCTAGAGGTATAGAAAAGCAATATCAAGCCTTTTGAGTTATCAGTGGAGTTACCATTTATGAGAGTTATGATTTGTGCATCAAACTGTGGTAAAAGGGTTGATGTAAGCTGGGCAGTTGAATAGAGCAATGTGACAAGCGAGGTACATCTTAAACACTTTCTTAATGTTTTGCATTATGACTTACCATTAGTTGGGAAAAGGCACAGGGACCCTTTTAGAGTTCTACAGCGGGTAAGCCAGTGGCTTACAAACCAAAGTTAGCGACAATACTCAAGGTTAACCTAGTGTTCAATGTGGGTGTGTCGAAGCCTATTGTGAGGATTAAGGGGATCTTGATCGAGATGAGTCGCAATGGGGGCAAGTAAGAGTGATGGCCTCTTATAATCGAGATGTACAAAAATAGAAAAGTTTAAGTAGACAATGAAAATACATAAGCCAAGGCAAAGGTTTCGAGAGAAGGGATTACTCAACAAAAAGACTAGTTGGGAATCAATCGAGGCATTGAGGTAGTTCCAAGATTAGTCAAGTTAGTGTTATTTCGAGGACATGACGAGGGCGTTGTGAGAATGGGTGGGGGAGAATGTCACGCGTCGTAGATCAATGCCCATGAAGAATACACACAAATATCCCATGGAGGCCGACTAATTAAATGAAACTCATTTGACCCACTTGAACTTCCTCAATTCGTGGAACAGATGGAGAAGCCCATCTACTTTAGCTTTAGTGGCCTAAAGGAACACTCTAGTAAAACTAAAGTTACCATGGTGAATATTGTAAATTCTAAAGGATAAGATTGTATAGAGTTTATATTCTTTAGGACTCTTATTTGTAGATAGGCTTTAATCTTGATCATTGATGTAATTTAAATTGTGTGGTTGGATCTGGGGGATCTCAACTATAAATAGAAGTCTTCCCCTCATTTGTAATCATCTTATCCCATCCCACTCAGAGTTATTAAATATACTTTGAGAGCATTTGAAACCTGGTGTGCATTGCTTTGTGTCGCTTTCAGTTCTTTTGTTGCTCCTTCGCTTTTGAGTTTGCTTTAGCTTTTTTCGATGCCTTAGAGAATTTCTTTTATGAATTCTCATTTTCTGAGAGTTAGATTGGCTTAGGTGGATTTAAAACAAAGGGATCGCTTAAAGTCACACAGTTTGCTAGACTAAAGTTTTAACCTCGTAACACTAGCATGGGTGCTCCATATAAGAAATTCGAATAGAAAAATTAGATCATCATATGAAAGAAGATTTCAACAAGAAAATGGAATTGCGAGGAAATTATTAATGTTATGAGTAGCACTAGTAAATTCCCTCCAAGCAGGCATTTCCTCATTCGTGTATTTTTAAAACGAAAGACAAATTGATTGGTTGTATCATCGGATAAAAAGCATTTTTCAATACATTAAACACTCAAACCATTATTGGACGGCTTCTACATCCTAAGAGAACAAATACAGAGTATACTATAGACAGATAAGAACAATGACACACCAATTTGGACAAAACGAAGAGCTAAAAACCTTTTATGGCAAGAGTAATTATACGTTTACCTTTTGTAACTTGTGAACTTTGGTCATCTAATCAATATATATATTTATATATATACCCATCTCATGCTACTAGAATCATTAACAATAAGTAAGAAATAAAATAGTGATTCAATGTCATTGGACACATAAGCATCATGAATTAATTCAAGACAAGTAGAAGCTCTTCGGACTTTCCCAAAAATAGACTTCTACTTTGCTTCTTATAAATACAGCCCTCACATAAATCAAGAGAATCAATTTTTGGTAATCCAAGGAAGTGCCACATATTAGAGTTGTTTTGTGCATCAGTAACCAAAGCCAAGTTTTCCACATTTGAGAATTCAAATGGAAAATACTTATTTTTAGTCATGTCAACATTAACCACGGTTCGACTTGGATTTTATTTCTAATAGAAACATCATTTATCCCCTTAAAATATATATATTTTTATTTAGTATTTAATTTTTTTATTCAGATTAATATCTAAAATTACATTTTGTTAACCGGTTCATTTCATTACTATTAAAAAAATCGTCTGAAATGTGGTCTAATTAGATTGTGGTCTAAAATTACATTTTATTAACCGGTGATTTAAAAGTATTTTGGAATGACTTTAAAAATTTTCCATTCTTTTAAATTATGGAATGGCCTTATCGAATGGTCGAGTATGTGAATAAGATATCTCAATTTTGATGTTGTTTGAGGAACCCCATCTCTAATATAAGGGATTTTGATTTATAATAGTGATGCCTTTATACAAATTTAAATAATTTTTAATGTAATTACTTCTATTTTTTCTACCAAAAAATAATAATGATGGACAGCAAAACAGAAGTAATAATCTGTAACAGAATGCTTAATCCTGCTTTAAAATGTCACGAATATTACATGCATTTAGAGAGGAATATTTACCCAACAAGGACTGTGCTTGTTCAAAACCCGTAGAAGGTGGACCTCAAAGGTTAAAGATCGGAGTCTGTTAATGAAGGCTCCTTCCCTGGAAATGAAACATGGCTTTGCTCCTTTTTCTTCTTTTGCCCAGAAACACAATGACAATCGAAACCCCCGGAATACTGAATCGGCCCGTCGTTATTGATGTTCAATGAACTGGGGTCGTTGAAAGTGTGGGCTGGTGAAGATACTGATATGTGGGAGAGATTAATGATTGAAGTTAATGGTGGTGGCCATCAAGCAATGGAGATGGTCCAAGGAAAACGGTTTGACGAACCCTCCAAGTGTTCAAGATGGAACCGGCCTATATATAAACAAATAAATAGGATAGCTATGAATTTTTTATAAAACAAAATTATAAAGATATTAATATTAAAATTTATGAAATTAATTAAGGCAGATCCACGTGATGGCTTTCCATTGCTAATAAGTGTTGGAGGTTGAAAAAAAAAAAGACGAGGCAGCAGGCACGCATTTGTCAATGCGGTTGGCCTTACCAAATACCAATCATCATTTCTCAAAACCACTTTCCTTTTATCTGATACTCTTTTTTCTTCTTTAATGAATTAATGGCAAAATTTCGTAAGCTTTATTAAGTCTTGTTTTAAAATCATAAGGACACTCCCCACCACCACCCCAAAATCCAACCTCAACCATATTTAGGTGGAAGTGGAAAGTTGACATTATTTACCTCGTTACTTCAATCCAAAGCAAAGTAAACCTACTTTGCTTGGCTTTGAGTTTTTGCTTTATAAAAACCCCTTCACTCATGATACATCAGGAATTTAGAGCTGAACCAACAAATAATGGTGCACTTGAAGACCTTGTTTACATCCCTTCTTCTTTTCCTCTTGATTTTTGCCTCCTCCCAAGGATCGGTTCAGCCACTGCAACTGCTGATGCTTCACTTGCTCATGCTGCACAATCACATCAGATGAGGCAGCGGATGAATCATGGAAGCTATCGTGGACCTCGAAAACACCTTCTCAACCCAGCTGTTGACCATCCTCTTCAGCTTCCCAAGTTGTCTGTATAGTTTTCTATGTAAACCAAAATCTGATCACTAGAAGCTATAATAGTTTATCTGTTTTTATGTTTCTCTTTTTGTATGTCTTTTATATTACTACCAAAACCATACAATTCAATTCAAACAGCTGAACCCAATTCTTGAAGGAATCAATGTTCCCCAACTTGGATTTGATGTTACTGTACAGTTAACTTAAAAGCTGTTGTTTTATAGCTGATGTCTATGTTTTTGCGTTGAAAACCATGGATCGTGAAATGCCTGGGAAAAACTCAAAGTATGATTCTCATCAATAAAAAAAGCCCTTATCCGATACCTTGCTGACATTGAAAAAAAAAGGAAAGAAACAGAGAGGGCTTGAGAAATTGACTTCATTAACCATACGGCTCAAGTTATTACTTTTTTTTTCTTCATGAACCCCAAAACAATACTTGAAATTAACATATATTGTAACGCCCAAAACTCGGCCCTAGAAGTTTAGGCCAAATCACGGAGGTCACATTGATCACCGAAGTGATCATAGGAAATTTTAATTTAACAAATTGAAAAACATAACAGTATTTAAGTTGTGTAAAAACTCTCAGTTATAAAATCTTGATATTTCAAAAGAAGATGCAATCCCATGACCTTAGAGCGTAAAACACAAAATTTCGTAGCACAGTTCAAATAGTGCTTACAACACAACGCTAATTATAATACAGAAATCATAATAACTATTAAAGCATGTTTTAAATATGACTATCCATGACCTCGATACCGAGTCCACATCAGAACACATAAATGTACCTGAAAGGGGAAAACACTAAGGGGGTGATACACGAGCTCATTGAGTTCGACACATGACTAATATAGAATTATAGAAATCAGTTTGATACGAAAGATTTACAGAGATACACAGAATCAAAAGAAACTCGAAACCCATGTCCAATAGAATGTAGCAATTCAAGCACACCATGTCATACACAGACACTCAGTCACAAATGTTAATCAGTCAGACAGAATACAATCAAAATAATCTTACACCAGTCACTTAAACAGATGCGTATGAATGAAGTCAAATAATAAAACCCACCCATCCAGCTAACATACCTCTTGTCCCCCAATCACACCCCAAAATAGCTGTATAAGCTCATCCAACCAAAACACCACATAGACCTCGAAAGGCCCATCTAACCCTACACATCATGTATGTGGACTAAGTCACTCAAATAATAATACACAGCAAAGCTGGCTTATATAAAGTACAGTGTATTGCGGTAAACCGCTGTACAAGTATGTTAAAATTAAAACTGCCAGATCAGATCAGAATCAATCTCCTTCTCTTCACAACCAACCCAAAAAAATACTTTATGCAAGTGTGCAGTTACAACCACAAGAAACGGTGACACATCAACAGATAGTCAGACAGATATAGACATGCACACCACCCAGCTAACCGGGTTCAGATTTAAATATCTCGCACATCAATCAAGATAGCACATAAGTCAGAGCCCAGATCAGAGTCTTAACTACCCTCATAAAGCCAGCCAAGGTCGGAACACACAGACGCAATTTTAGATCAAGAACATACATGCAACTAAAATTGGTGACTAGGGCACATGGCCATGTGGAAATGCTAGGTCGTGTGGTGGGTCAACACGCCCATTTGGAGGAAGACACACGCCCGTGTGACCTAAGGACAATGGTCGTGCGATCTGGCCATGTACTCTTGTCCGTTTGTGCTAATAATAGGGTACAGGATAGACATAGCCATGTGAGGGTCTCACATGCCCGTGTGCTACCAGACACTACCATGTGTCCAAAACACACGCCCGTGTGGATCCCTGAATCCTTAAATGGTCACACGGCGTGTGGAACCAAAACAAACCAAAACCCTAATTTCCAAAGCATAAGCCTGTGTACCCAAGGGATATGGCCGTGTAAAAATCAACTAATTTTCCCAAATCAGCCAAACGGCCGTGTGGCTAGGCCATGTGGCTAGGCCGTGTGGCACTTAATCCTGCCCGAAAACCCTAATTCCTAGTTTCACATGATCGCGGTGAATAGGCACACGCCTGTGTGGCCACCCATATGGTCCCGAAACCACCTCGGAAACATCTTGCAAATCGTGACATTACACACTAACGCCCCTAAACTCTAACAGTTTAGAAACATGCCATAGAAAACCAAGTTTTAACGCAACTTAGAAACGAAACCTTCCACACATTGACCAAATCACTTAGAATATATCAAATTCCACATAATCAAAACAAAAAATTACAAATGGAAGTTGGAGAGTTAACCCACACCTAATTTCGTGATCAGAGACGTCTGAGAACTCGACTTGATGACAAGAAATCGAAGCTCCTCAAAAACCACAAAACATTTTTTTTCAAAAAGAAAGAAGAAAAAAAAAAAGAAATAAAGAAGGAGAAGAGGAGAACATCCAAAAAAAAATAATAATAAAAATAAAATAAAATAAACACTAAGTAAAGAAAAATAATTATCTAAACCTTTTAAAACAAAACAAAAAATGATCCCTCAAAACACTCTTTGAGCCACGTTAAAACCTGGGACAAAAGCAGGCATTAACCCACTCTAACCATCAACCAATAAGTCCATTTCTATCACTTAAACACGCAATAAATTTCCACACAGAAAATGTTTAAAAAATAATGAAGTTTGTAGTTAGGTCACGAGAATGATATTAGATATTGATTGAAGCTTGGATGTTATTTATTTAATATACACTTGTGAGGGTGACATTTCCATGATCTATATATTCGACCAAATAGTGGAAGAAAAATGAAACCAGTTTGAACCTTTTTCTTATGCAAATTATTCGTTGAACTCCAATGCAAGTGGTCATCGTTTAGATGGAAAATACTGGTAAGACCGGGAATGGAGGCAAGAGTGTGTCGTAGTTAGGTCTCCAGTACGTGCTCCGATGTTTAAGTCAATGGAGTTTTGAATTTCACTGTTCTTGAACTTATTAACTCCACTGTTGTCTGAATAACATGCTCTGCTATATTTTCAAAG